>NC_051396.1:22014284-22024284 GCF_015228065.2 Penaeus monodon | reverse complement strand
GCCGCCGTGGTCACAGCATGATACTTAATTGTAGTTTTCATGTTGTGATGCTCTTGGAGTGAGTACGTGGTAGGGTCCCCAGTTCCTTTCCACGGAGAGTGCCGGTGTTACCTTTTAAGGTAATCATTCTCTCTATTTTATCCGGGCTTGGGACCAGCACTTGACTTGGGCTGGCTTGGCCACCCAGTGGCTAGGTAGGCAATCGAGGTGAAGTTCAACAAGGCATTAGTTACATATATATATTACGTTCTTTAAGATGAGCCTCTTCAACGGCGTATTTTAGTCATTGTGACGTTCATTTCACTTTTATTTTCTCTATTTAATGAAGATTTCAGTTTGAAGTTTTTGTTTGTTTTAACTAATGCTCATTATTTTATCTTTTTCATCGCTTTTACATGTTCTTTATTTGTGTTTTATCTCTGTCACCTCTACTTTTACTGTTTTATTGTTTTTACTTCTGCTTTTACTCAATCTCTATTTTACGATTTCAGTTAACTTTTTAGTCTGTTTTTAACTATTGCTTAACCGCCATCGTGCTTTAGCGTTGTTTCATTTCCGCTTTTACTATTTTTGCTGCTTTGACCTGATCTTACCTGTGTTTTACCTCATTATTCATAAGTACTTTGCTTCTATCACTGCTACTGCTCCTGATTCTATCACTGCTACTGCCCCTGCTTCTATCACTGCTACTGCTCCTGCTTCTATCACTGCTACTGCTCCTGCTTCTACCACTGCTACTGCTCCTGCTTCTATCACTGCTACTGCTCCTGCTTCTATCACTGCTACTGCTCCTGATTCTATCACTGCTACTGCCCCTGCTTTATCACTGCTCCTGCTTCTATCACTGCTCCTGTTCTATCACTGCTCCTGCTTCTATCACTGCTACTGCTCCTGATTCTATCATGCTACTGCCCCTGCTTCTATCACTGCTACTGCTCCTGATTCATCACTGTACTGCTCCTGATTCTATCACTGCTATGCTCCTGATTCTATCACTGCTACTGCCCTGCTTCTATAAATGCTACTGCTCCTGTTTTCTATCAATGCCCCTGCTTCTATCACTGCTACTGCTTCTATCACTGCTACTGCTCCTGCTTCTATCACTGCTACTGCTCCTGTTTTTATCACTGTACTGCTCCGCTTCTATCATGCTCCGCTTCTATCATGTATGCTCCTGTTTCTATCATGCTATTTCCCGCTCTATCATGTACTGTCCGTTCTTCATCCCCGCTTCTATCACTGCTCCTGTTTTCTATCATGCTATGCCCCTGCTTTACACTGCTACTGCCCCGCTTCTATCATGCTACGCCCCTGCTTTTATCAGCTACTCTCCGTTTATCAGCTCCTGTTCTATCAGCTACTGCTTTTGTTTATCATGCTATGCCCCTGTTCTTCACGCCCCCTGTTCATCACTGCTATGCTCCTGCTTCTATCACGTACTGTTTCCTGCTTTATCACTGCCCCTGCTTTATCACGCATGCTCCGCTTTATCATGCTCTGTCCTGTTCTATCAGCTACTGCTCTGCTTTTCATGCTCCTGCTTCATCATGCTCCCCCTTCTATCATGCCCCGTTTATCACGCTACTGTTGCTTCTACCTGTATGCCCCTGTTCTATCACTGCTCCTGTTTCTATCACTGTACTGCTCCTTTTTCTATCATGCACTGCCCCTGCTTCTCCCACTGCTACTGCCCCTGTTCTATCATGCTACTGCCCTGCTTCTTCCGCTATGCCCGTTTATCCTGCTATGCCCCTGCTTCCCCGCTTGCTCCGCTTCTATCACTGCCCTGCTTCTATCACTGCTACGCTCCTGCTTCTACACTGTACTGTCCTGCTTTTTCATGCTATGCTCTGTTTTTTCCACTGCTATGCCCCTGCTTCTATCACTGCCCCTGTTTCATGCTACTGTCTGCTTCTATCATGCTAGCTCCTTTTTCCACTGTATGCTCCTTCTTATCACTGCTATGCCTGCTTCTATCACGCTACTGCTCCGCCTATCATGCTACGCCCCTGTTTATCATTATGCCCTGACTATAGCTATGCTCCTGATTTCCCATGCCCCTGCTTCTACTGCTCCTGCTTCTATCACTGCTACTGCTTTTGCTTCATCACTGCTATGCCCTGCTTTATCAGCTAGCTCTTGTTCTACACTGCTATGCCCCTGTTTCTATAAAATGTACTGCTCCTGTTCTATCATGTAGCCCGCTTCTATCATCCCCTGTTCTAACGCTACTGTCCGGGCTTTCCCATTCTACTGTCCTGATTTACACTGCTACTGTCCGCTTCTTTTCATGCTACTGCTTGCTTCTATCACTGCTACTGCCCTGCTTTAAAAATGACTGCTCTTGCTTCTATCACTGCTACTGTCTGTTCATCACTGTACTGCTTGCTTTACCACTGCTACTGCCCCTGATTCTATCATGCTACCCCCCTGCTTCTATCACTGCTACTGTCCTGATTTACCATCTATGCTCCTGCTTCTCCGCTGCCCCGTTCTACACGTCTGTTCTATCACTGTACTGCCCCGCTTCTACACGCTACTGCTCCTGATTCTCCCATGATGCTCCTGTTTATACTGCTATGCCCCTGTTTTCTATCACTGTACGCCCCTGCTTTATCACGCTGTGTTTCTCCCACTGCTCTGTTCATCACTGCTTGCCCCCTGCTTTACCTGCTAGCCCCTGCTTTATCACGCTAGCCCCTGCTTCTACCCCATGCTACTCCCTCCTGCTTCTATCACTGCTATGCTCCGCTTTATCACTGCTACTGTCCTGTTCACACTGCTCCTGCTTCTATAAATGTCCGTTTTATCACTGCTATGCCCCCTGTTTTACACGCTACTGCCCCTGTTCACACTGCTACGCCCCTGTTCTATCATGTATGTCCTGCTTATCACTGCTACGCCCCTGCTTCTATACGCTACTGCCCTTTTTCTATACTGCTATGCCCGCTTTATACTGCTCCTGTTCTATCATGCAGCCCTGTTCTATCACTGCACTGCTCCTGCTTCTATCATGCTACTGCTCCTGCTTCTATCACTGTATGCCCCTGTTTCTACCACTGTATGCCCCTGTTTCATCATGCTATTTCCCTGCTTCTATCATGCTATGCCCCTGTTCTAATGCTATGCCCCTGCTTCACATGCTATGCTCTTGTTCATCATGTTATGCCCTGCTTTCCCACGCTATGCCCCGATTTCCCACGCTACTGTCCGCTTTATCACGCTAGTTGTTCTACCACTGCTATGCCCCTGTTCTCCCACTGTACTGCCCTGCTTCTATCACTGCTATGCCCCTGATTCTACACTGCTATGTCCCTTCATCACTGCTACTGCCCTGTTCAAACACTGCTATGTCCTGCTTCATCACTGCACGTCCGCTTTCCGCTGCCCCGCTTTCTATCACTGTACTGCTCCTGTTCTATCATGCTACTGCCCTGCTTTACACTGTATGCCCCGCTTATCACTGTACCTCCTGATTCTCCCATGCTAGCCCCTGTTTAATCATCTACTGCTCCGTTCTATCACTGTACTGCCCTGCTTTTTCACTGCTACGCTCCTGCTTCTACACGCTACGCTCCGTTTTATCCTGTACTGCTCCTGCTTCTATCACTGCTATGCTTGCTTCTACAACTGCTATGCCTTGTTCTACACGCTACTGCCCCTGCTTCTATCATGCCCTGCTTTACAGTATGCTCCTCCCTTTACAACGCTAGCTCTTGCTTCTACAGACTGCTCCGTTTTCATCAGCCCCGTTCTATCATGCTACTGCTCCTCTTCTATCATGCATGCTCCTGCTTCCAACTGTACTGCTTTTGTTCTATCATGCTTGCTTCTATCCCTGCATGCCCCTGCCTACAATGCTAGCTCTTGCTTCTATCCTGCTACGTTTTGCTTTATCATTTGTCGCTTCTATCACTGTCGCTCCTGCTTCATCAGTCCTGTTCTATCATCTACTGCCCCTGCTTCTACAACTGCTATGCCTTGTTCTATCACTGTAGCCCTGCTTCTTCAGCCCTGTTCTACACGCTACTGTCCTTTTTCTATATCCTACGCTCGCTTCTACACTGCTATGCTCCTTTTTTAAATCATGCTACTGCTCTGATTCTACCACTGTATGCCCCTGCTCTACACTGCTATGCTCCTGTTCTATCACGCTACTGCTCCTGATCTACCACTGTACTGCCCCGTTCTATCCCTACTGCCCCTGATTTACATGCTACTGCCCCTTTCTATCACGTACTGCCGTTCTTCATGCATGCCCCGTTTATCACTGCTAGTCCTGTTCAAATCACGCTACCCCCCTGCTTTATCTGCCCCGCTTCTATACGTACTGCTCCGTTCTACCATGCTCCTTTTTCTATCACTGCCCCTGTTTCTATCACTGTATGCCCCTGTTTTCTATATGCTACTGTCCGTTTATCAGAAGCTCCTGCTTCTAACTGCTACTGCTCCTGATTCTACCATGCTCTGCCTGATTCTATCCGTACTGCCCCTGTTCTATCACTGCTATGCCCCTGTTCTATCAGCTATGCCCCGCTTTATCACGCTCCGTTTTCACTGTTGTCCTGCTTCATCCTGCTCCTGCTTCTATCAGTACTGCTCGCTTCTACACGCTCCGGGATTCTAACTGCTACTGCTCCGTTTATCCTTTACTGCTCCTGATTTACACTGCTATGTCCGTTTCTATCATGCTACGCCCCTGATTCTACCACTGCTATGCCCTTTCTTCACTGTACTGCCCCTGTTCACAGTAGCTCCTGTTTCTATCACGCTACTGCTCCTGCTTCATCATGCTATGTCCTGCTTCTATCATTTACGCCCCTGCTTCTAAAATGCTACTGCTTTGTTTCTATCACTGCTATGCCCCTGCTTCTCATGTACTGCTCCGCTTCTACCACTGCTATGCCCCTGTTTCTACACTGCTCTGCTCCTGCTTTACCCTGCCCCGTTTCTATCAGCTACTGCTCCTGCTTCACCTGTATGCCCCTGTTCTATCCTGCTATGCCCCTGTTTTCCCCACTGCTCCGATTCATCATGCTACGCCCTGTTTCTATCACTGCTACTGTCCTGATATCATGCTAGCTCCTGCTTCTACCACTGCTCCGATTCTCCCTGCTACGCCCCGTTCATCACGTAGTCCTGCTTTATCACTGCCCCCGATTCATCACTGCTATGCCCCCGTTTACCATGCTACTGTTTTTTCTATCAGTTTACTGCCCCTGCTTTATCACTCTACTGCTCCTGTTCTTCATGCTATGCTCCTGTTCATCACTGCTACTGTCTGCTTTATCACGCTATGCTCCTGCTTTCCCAAATGCTTGCTCCTGCTTTACCACTGTACTGCTTGTTTTCTACACTGCTACTGCCCTGTTTCATCATGTACTGCTCCCCTCTATCACTGCTACTGCTCCGTTCTACACGCCCGATTCACACTGCACTGCTCTGTTCTATCACTGCTACTGCCCCTGCTTCTACACTGTATGTCTGATTCTATCAGCTATGCCCCGCTTCTACCACGTCCTGCTCCGCTTTCCCATGTATGCTCCTGATTTACCATGTACGCTCCTTTTTCTATCAGCTACTGCCCCTGTTCTCCCATGCTACTGCCCCTGCTTTTTCACTGCTACGCCCCGATTTACCACTGCTATCTCCTGTTCTATACTGCGTGCTTCTACCAGCCCCTGCTTCTATCACTGCTATGTTTCTATCACGTACTGCCCCCTGCTTCACACTTCCGTTTATCATGCATGCCCGCTTCTACCACTGCTCCTCCCCTGCTTTACCACTGCTATGCCCTGTTTTATCATGCTACTGCCTGTTCTATCACTGCTACTGTCTGTTCTATCACTGTATGTCCTGATTTACCATTACGGCCCCTGCTTTCTATCACTGCTGCGCTTCTACCACTGTCCTGCTTTAACTGCTATGCTTCTATCCTGTACTGCTTGCTTCTACCACGCTCTGTTTCTATCACTGCTACTCTCCTGCTTTACCACTGCAAATGCTCCTGTTTACCATGCTACTGCTCCTGCTTCTATCACTGTTATGTCCTGTTCTATCACTGCTAGCTCTGCTTCTTCACTGTACTGTCCTGTTTCTCCCAAATGCATGCCCCCTGCTCTATCACTGCTGCGCTTTACCACGCTCCTGCTTCATACTGCTATGCTCTATCCTGCTATGCCCCGTTTTCCCATGCTCCGTTCTTCATGTATGCCCGTTCACCATGTCCTCCCCTCTTCTACCATGCTATGCTCCTGATTTCCAATGCAAAGCCCCTGTTCTATCATGCTATGCCTGTTTCTACCATGCTATGTCTGATTTTTCACTGCTACGTCCTGCTTTCCCACTGTACTGCCCCTGTTCACCCCTGCATGCCCCTGTTTATCATGCACGTCTGCTTCTATCACTGCTACTGCCCTGCTTTATCATGCTATGTCCTTTCTATCACGCTACTGCTCCTGTTCTACCACTGCTACTCCCCGTTCTATCACTGCTGCGCTTCTACCAGCCCCTGCTTTAACTGCCCCCTGCTTCACCACTGCTCCTGCTTCTACCACTGCTCCTGTTCTATCACTGCTCCTGTTTACCATGCTACTGCTCCCTCTACCCCACTGCTATGCCCCTGCTTCTACACTGCTACTGTCCTGTTTCTATCACGTACTGCTTGCTTCATCACTTACTGCCCCTGTTTCTATCATGTACGCTCTGCTTCTATCATGACTGCCCCTGCTTCTATCATGACTGCTCCTGCTTCATAATGCTACTGCTTGGTTCTATCACTGTACTGTCCTGCTTCTATAAAGTACTGTCCTGCTTTACACTGCTTGCTCCGGGTTCTATCATGCTTGCCCTGTTCTACCATGTACTGCTCCTGCTTTACCACTGCCCCGCTTTCCCATTCCTGCTTCTCCACTGCACCCTCCGTTTACTATATATACAATATAAGCTCTTATTCCCCGCGCAATTTTCTTTTAACAGTGGGTTTCATGTGAGCCGCGTGGTACAGATGATACTTAATGTGTTTGCTTTTTTTTGGATCCCTTTGGGTAGTAGTGGAGGGCCCCCAGTCCCTTTCCCGGAGGGCCGGGGGTACCTTTTTTAGGTAATCACCCTTTTTAATTTTCCCGGGCTTGGGACCGCACTTGATTTGGGGCTGGTTGGCCCCCAATTAGGTGGGAAAATCAAGGGAAGTCCTTCCCCAAGGGAACAACGCGGCGGCCGGGACCAAAAACCCCGAATTCGTTTTGCGACGGACAGCTTGGCCGACGCTCTAACCTTCGGCCCCCGGGTTTTGAGATCATGGGTTTCCCAGATTTTTTATTAGCAATTTAGAGGGGGGGTTTTGCCATTGCCTTCCGCCCGGTGTTTTATCGAGTCACCATCTCTATTACCCGGCACTGACTTGAGCTGCTTGGCCACCAGTGGCTAGGCAGGCAATCGAGGGTGAAGTCCTTGCCCAAGGGAAACAACGCGCCGGCGGTGACTCGAACCCTCGAACTCAAATTGCTGCTTATTTTATGTATGAAAGGACTCTGACGTTTTCAAGCACTGCCCGGTAAATAATATCTGTGGAAGGAATAGTCAGTCTATTTTCTCAGGACCTGGAAGTTTGGCCATTCCCTTTTGGCTTCCAGTTTTTTCTTTCTTCCCTCACGAGGAGGGAACGGGATTCCCTTTGTCTCTTCATACTTGGTCACTAAGCCTCTTCTGCCTCACTGGAGTATTCCGGACTCCTCTTTCGTAGATAACATCTGGTCTTGAGCTAGATGTGAACCTTACAAAAAAAAAGAAAAAAAAAAGAAAAAAAAGTAAGTAAGAAAGAAAGAAAACATATATATATGATATATATATATATATATATATATATATATATATATATATATATATATTACATATATATAATACATACATACACCCAAAACACATACACATACATATATATACATACTTACACATTATAATATATATTATATATATATATATATATTATATATATATATATAATATAATATATATATAATATATATATACATATACATATACACACGTATATGTAAGTATGTATGTATATGCATTAAGAAACAAGCAAGTGCAAAGCAGTTTTCGCCGATTTGGGGAAAGGCAAAGAGACCGTGAATGAAAGACGGCAATACTAACAAGGAAAACATTAATAACAAAGGCAAATGGACGTGAAATAAAACCACAGACTGGGCTTAAGGTTTAGTGAAAGAGAAACAGCAGAAACATCTACACATTCATCATCGCGTTCACAGAAAAGTCAGCAGGAACTAGCCTAAGAAACGTTTATGAATTAATGAGACTAGATTAAAAAGAAATTCTCTTAATTTGGGATTTTAATTGCACAGTCGACAGGAAAGTTCGGTTCCGAAAACGTACCCTGATTCTCGGAGTTCAGAATTACCAGAAATCGTAAATTAGCAATATCTAATCAAAACGTGGCGGAATACGCGAGGGAGAAAGGCAAGGATGAAGCCTTCTCTGCTTGGTTAGATATTCACAGGATGACAAATGTTGTTCTGAATACTGCCCTTCATTGGTGGAAATCTGGTCAAGTTGTAATGATATTAACATATTTTCTTATGCAGGAAAATGGGATTGAGAGACAGGGGGTAAGAGGAGGTTATCTGAGCTTCAGAACTATCCTTGAGGACAAAGACCAGGATGCAGGTCTGCGCTAAGAAGATATACAAGTGCAATCCTCTAGGTTTTATGAGATTTTTGGTAAAGGAATCATGTCGAATTTCAAGAACAGAAAAAGTTTAACAACAACAAGAGCAAAATTGAGAGAAAACACCCTTTATGTGAAAGCCCCAGAAGTACAGAGACAGTAATAAGTTAATATGTACAGTTACTGAGGATAGAAACTACATAGAGACAAGTAGAAAAATCGGATGTTCAGCTTATGCTTATTATTCCCCTGAGAGCCATCTGAATATGCTCACAGGCGGTGCAGAAATACAAAGGAGACCAACGTACGAGGAGTGGCATACTTAGAATTTGGACTATTTTAAAACGCCAACAAATAGAACGTAAACGGGTGGAGCAATACTCGTCCCTTGTACCAGTACAGTTTAAGAAAAAAAACATTACTAAACACCCTGAGAAAAAACAGATCTTCGGATGAAACTTGTGGATCACATAAATAACATATTTCGGAAAATGCCACCACATATCGCAGGTATGAAGAAGACTCGGGTATGTAGACGAAGAAATGGTAAAGAAAATTCTCACGAGTATCATGAGACCTTCTCTAGAGTAAGCTCGGTGGCGTGGAGTCCGAACCTGTGGAAACTGGAAACTACGAGCGCCAACTTTAAGTATCTTGAATTAGAGGAAAGACTTAGAGAAATTAAAACTTACAGCGCTCGAAGAAAGAAGGGAACGAGGCGATGTGATTATACTTTACAGCCATAACAGTCAGCTAAAACGAGTTCAAAAAGCGGGTACTAGACACGCACTAACTTTAAGGAACTTGAACTATGAAGAAAGATTTAAGAAATTTAAAGTTATAATGCTGGAAGAAAGAGGATAACGAGACGATATGTTTCTACTTTAGAGTTAGACAAGGAAGAATTGACCAGAATCCACCGTGGTAAATGTAGAGAAAAGGTACGAATGAGAATGAATAACATAATGCGAAAAATACATATCTTCAATTTTCTTAAAAGGATAAAATCGAAAAGCTTCAAATAATGTTCTTGAGATGTGAAATTATTACTCATCATCATTTATACTTTCACAATTTGCAAGAAAACGGTTTAGTTTTTAAAGAAGAAGAAAAAAAAAGAGGTCATAGTAAAAGTTAAGTCCAGGATGTAAAATGATCTAGATCTCTATGCAAACAATTGATGAATGGAACAGCCTTCCTGAAAATGTTGCAAGAGCTAGAACGAGACATCAGTTCAAAGGTCATGAAAACATGAACTCATAGAGGCAAGACTCGCTCTCTTCCCGCATAGGTGCATAGGACAATTACGAA
>NC_051396.1:22010400-22012900 GCF_015228065.2 Penaeus monodon | reverse complement strand
AATCTTTTCAGTCTTAAAAAATGCATTTTCGTCTGGAAAAAAAAGATCGCATTTAATCCTCATTTAAAGTGGCTTAATAATTCAAGGCGACAGATGAAAGGAAAAGGTAGGCTGCAGATTCCTTTATTAGCTCCTGTAGTCAACCGTTTAAAATTTCCATGACCTTAATCCCGAGAGAGAAGCTGCAAGAAAAACCTCTGAAAGCTAAACACCCCTTGGTAAGTGTGGGATGAAGTTACAATTTCCCATTTGGTCTTGAATCACCTCTCGTTGATAGTCTGTGTGGTACGTATTTTTTGTTACCTCCTTTTAAATTTTAAAAATTATAATTTTTTTAACGAAGGGTATTATTATAAAACACCATAAATATGTATGTATAATGTAGTATTACCACACAACACAAACCCACACACAACACCACCACCCCACACACACACACCACAACCACACACACACACACACAATAATTTAAAAAAAAAATATTAATATTTTTAATATAAATAAATATAGATATAATGTTTTTATAGATATTATATTTTATATAAATAAAATATATAAAATATATATATATAATAATAAATATATATATAGTATATATAATAAATATATATTAAAATTAATATTAGATATGTAATAAACATAAATAAAATAATATTATATATAATATATAATATATATATATATATTATATATATATATATCTATAATATCTTATATATAATATATAATATATATATCTATTATATATATATATATATATATTATATATATACATATATATGTATATATAATTAAAATATAATATTTTTATATTATTATATATATATTTATATATAAAATAATATATATCTCTTATATATATATTATTATATATATTTATATATATATATAATTTTATATATCTATATATATATATATAATATATAATATATATATATATATATAAAATATATATGTGTGTGTGTTGGTGTGTGTGTGTGTGTAGAGAGAGAGGACGAGAGAGAGAGAGAGATACACACATACATACATACATACAATCATACATACATACATACATACACACACACACACACACACACACACACGTGCACACACACACACACACACTTATGTCCAGTTTTATCCAGTTTCCTCTCGTTCGGTTCCGCTCTTTATCAATTAATGTTTTTTCCAACTTTTTTTCCTTTTTCCTTTATGTCCCTTTTCCCTCCCCTTTTCTTTCTCTTTCTTTCTCTTTTTCTTTCTCCTTTATCGTTCTAATCTAAGTTTCTGTTTCTCATTTCCTATTTTATCTCTTTTTCTGATTTCGATTTTTTTTTATATCTCTTTTTTCTGCTTTACATTTTTGTATTTGCTAATTCCACTTTTGCATTCGCTGACTTTTATCATGTTTTTTTTTTTTTTTTAAATGTTATGATTATCATCATTCCTGTATCGATAATATTTATAAAGATAATAACAATAATAATGATAATCAAAAGTGATAAGAGTGACGATAGTAATAATGATGATTATCATTAATATTATTAATATTAATATTATTAATACTGTTATCATTGTCTTTATCGTTGTATCTTTTTTATAATCATAATTATCATGTAATAATAGCGATAACGTAATGTGGCTGATTTGATTTTTTGATATTTATCATTTTTCGATTTTTCCGGGTCATACATTTTGTCTTAACCTAAATAAACTCATAATTTTTTTTTTGCCCCTCATTAAGTTTTTAATTGTAAGCTTTGTAAATTATTTCTCAACTTTATTGTGTTTCGCTAAGACTTCTTGTCTGTCTCTACGCTGTTTTTCCCTTCCTCTTTTTCCCTCTTTCCCGTCTTTTCCTTTTCCTTTCACGCTTTTTTTCTCATTTTTCCTTCATTTTTCTTTACTTCTTCTACTTTCTTTTCTTAATTTTTCCTCTTTCTTTCCCCCAATCTCTTTATTTCTTATCATCTTTATCTGTCCCTTTTCTTTTCCATTTTCCTCTTCCTTTTTTGTCCTTTTCCCCTTTTTTCTCCTCTGCTCTTTCTTCTTTTCCTGCTCCTCATTCTCCTCCTATTCCCCTTTCATCGCTTCTTCCTTTTTCTTCTGGGTTTCCTCTCTCTTTCTCCCCATGTCTCTCTCTCTCCTCTTCTTCCTCTTTCTTCCTATGTTCTCGTTACTCCTTTTCTGACTCTTTCACTTCCCTTTTTTTGTGTGATTTTTAAATAAAAATTTTGTTGCAAGCATGGCGATCAGTGCATTTTTCATGTTTTCCCCTATTCCAAAGCCCTTAGGTTTAAAATGTAAAAATATTTTATATTTTATCCTTACAATAATAATGGAAATGAAAAAGAAAGCATGATATGTCATTTAAAATATTATAATATATATATATATTTTTATAAATATATATATATATTTTATAATATATATATATATGTATAATATGTAGTAACACCACACACCCCACACACACACACACACACACACACACAAAATAAATATATATAAAATTTCA
>NC_051396.1:21998191-22003191 GCF_015228065.2 Penaeus monodon | reverse complement strand
TAAAATAATTAACACGGGAGCAATAGAAAACGGGCACCGGGATAACTATAGTAGTCCCGCGCAGGGGAAAACGTGGTGCCATACAAAGTTAAATGCACGTGCAATTGGAGTGTGTCGCCCTCATCTCTGGATTGCAGACCTCACTCCACACTATGAAGATACATTGTGTTTTATCTGGATCTATCTTGAGGTCATTTGCGTCAAAGTATCATTTCATTACTGTTTTTTTTTATTAGTTTACCTAAGTTGTTTACTGAATCACTGTGGAAAAATTGTGAATCATCATTGGGCTATGGGTGATAAGTTATTTACGAATATTGTAAACAGGATTGGGCCTAATATAGATTTTTGTGGAACACCGAAGTATAATATCAGTTTTGTTGATATTTTCTCGTGAATTTTGACTGATTGGCTTCTGTTACTTAGATAACTTATGTACCAATATGTATCGATGTTGTGATATGTCAATTTACTAAGGAGGATTTCGTGGTTGACACTGTCAAAAGCACTGGGTAAATCGCACAGTATAAGCAAGTTTATCTGATTGTTGTTTATGGTCTCATTTTATTTGTGATCTGTAATAATGCTGTTTCAGTACACAGCTTCTGAAACCATGTTGTGATTTGGATAGTAGGTCATTTGTCTCCAGAAATATTGTCAATTGGTCTGCTACGATTTTTTTTTTAGAATTTTAGACAATATTGATAGTATGGTAATAGGGCGATAAATATTGACTTCGTCTCTGTCTCCGGATTTGAAAACTAGTGTTATTATGCCATGTTTCCAAAGCGATGTGAAATCTCCGGTGATAGATGTGTTAATGACAACCGTTGGATAATAAGGCATTGCCGGTAGACTGTCTCTAATAAAACGAAAATCGTTAAATTCATTCGCACTAATTCTGGAATTTAGATGATCTCCGTGAAGTTTTTGGTTTGGCACAAGTGTTTTAACTTTTGTCTTATTTTACACTTTGTAAATTCATTTCTAAAATAATCAGTTTTGGCTCCTAGTATAAGTGATTTGACATTTCTCTTTTTTTGTTTATAATGCTCCTGGAGTGCCATGTTATGTCTGTCACTTTTGAGAGCTTTAAGAACGCTATTTCTATCAGTTTTATTCTCTTGATGTCGTCGTTTATCCATGGAGCAGGGGGACGTCTAGCCGTTTTTGTAACAAATGAAGCGATGGCGTCCATGCTGGCATTAATCACTCCCGTAAGACATCTGTTTACAAAATTTCAGATTCTTTGGTAATTATTAGTTGGTTAATTCTAGGAAACTTTTTTTTGAGTGGTGGTCGTTTTGATTTCTTTAAACTAAGAGGGAGAGAGAGAGAGAGAGAGAGAGAGAGAGAGAGAGAGAGAGAGAGAGAGGAGAGAGAGGGAGAGAGAGAGAGAGAGAGAGAGAGAGAGAGAGAGAGAGAGAGAGAGAGAGAGAGAGAGAGAGAGAGAGAGAGAGAGAGAGAGAGAGAGAGAGAGAGAGAGAGAGAGAGAGAGAGAGAGAGAGAGAGAGAAAGAGAGAGAGAGAGAAAGAAAGAGACAGATCTGCTCTGAACCAAATAACACATAAATACTTGACTGGGGACGAAGGTATTCATTAATATGCCATAACTATTCGAGTCTTTATCCCGTGCTGTGGCTAGAGCTTACCCTGAGTTAAGTCGCTAATAAGATACACGTACTTCCCACCCACATCAGGTGCCATCATATAACTCAAACGGATATTTCAGTGTTAACAGAAGATCGCTGGTGACTGAGGACGACTGGGTAGATGAGACTTGAATATAACTAAATTTATATAGATTTACGTAACCGTGAATCCTTATTGTGAAAACTGGAATGAACATGCACTGTAGAATGTACTAAAAATAGGACCGATTTGCATGCTAGTTTATGCTATTATATAGACGCCCCTGGTAATCCACACGTTAAAGTAGAATCGCCTCGGGGATCTTGACTTGACTTTTACGTATATTTTCAGAACACACACGTCAGTACTTTTAGCTTACAGGGATTTTTATTTTTTTTTATTTGTAGTGGCATTTCGAAACTTCCAATTTGAACGTTTATTTATAAAAAAAAAAAAAAAAAAAAAAAAAAAACGGGACGGGGTAATGTTATTTGATACGTTTCCGGTTTCAGCAACTGGCTTATCTGTCTCACGGATAGAAAAGTGGAGGTTTACGCACCAGGTAGGCCTACGCGGTCGATATTCTGCCCAACTTGCTGTCCGGGGGGGTAAATTCCTCTGCACGGTAGCCATGGCAGCAAACAATCATATATCAGCATTCTACGAAAACAACACCAGCAGCAAGAACTTGTAAACGAAATACATGACATTTGTCGAAAGTCTCTCAAATAAGCTACAGTAATTTTCCACCATGATTTTGAAACTGTGTGGTGATGAGTCTACCGAACTATAAATCTGTAAATCTCTGCCTGTGTTGTTGAATAGGGCCAGTAGGCTACAGCAATTTTCCACCAGGTCGTCTCTCGCTCGCGACTATTACTCTCAGACGGTGTCCATGGTAGCAAGGGCGGCATGTATAATCTATAATACTGAAGAGCCATTTAATAGTTAGGCCTATTATATGTCAACAACCTAACAAACAGATTAAACAGAATGTCAAAGGTGGGGCATTTCAACAAGAAGAACTTTATAATCAATAATTATTGGTCAATGTATTTATCATTAATATCATTATGATTATTATATCTATCATCATCTTTATATATATATATATATATATATATATATATATATATATATATATATATATATATATATATATATATATATATATATATATATATATATTGAGTTTAAGTAGGCGACTGCAGAAAACCAGGATTGAATTCCACTTGACTTCGGAAACCGTTATGAAATCCTCCAGTATGACTGATAGCGACTTCCCTTTGTTATTTCTTTGATTATTTTTTTCTGAAAACTTTCTTGCTATGCGACAAAGGTTACTAATTACTAGGCCTTGATAAAAGAATTGAAAAAAAAAGAAAAGAAAATAAAAGAATATTCGTTATCCCTTCTCGCGAGGCCAAGAGAGAATTGGAACTCTGCGACGCACTCACTGATAGGGAAATGGATCTGTATGTGTATGTGTGTACACGTGCGTATCTGTATTTCGTCAGGAACGGAATGTGCATCTATGAATTGCATGTCTATTTTCATGTGCTTGTGTTTCGATCACCCCAAGAAACGGGCGCAGTGTGAAGTTTCCCCAAATAGTTTGGCAGTCGTGAGCAGGCAGTGGCTTCAGAAAGGCTTTAAGCGAGGTTGTAAGTTTCTTTACTCTCTCTGGAGCTGCTGATAAGTCAAGCTCGACCGTTCTCGCGTCAGTCAAGCGGAGGATCGAGCTGTTTCAGAGCCGAAGCTTAGTGTTTATATCCCGTCTGGATAAAACGGGCATACACGCGCAGTGAACACACGCACGCACGCACGCACGCACGCACGCACACACACACACACACACACACACACACACACACACACACACACACACACACACACACACACACACACACACACACACATAGAGCCTCTTTTGTTACGATAGAGGTCCTTAGATATTTTTGAGTGTCATGGTTCGTCTTGAAGCACACGTCACTGTACCTAAAAAGAATATTTAACCTACGGAACGGGTCGCCACATTTAAATACTATGTATATATGTATGTATCTGTCTATCTATCTATCTACCAGTCTGTATATCAATCTGTCTATCTATCTGTCTACCAGTCTGTATATCAATCTGTCTATCTATCTATCTAAACACATATGTATATATATTCACACAGATATATATGTACACACATTCGCATCAAATGCAAACATTCTCTCTATTATTCTGCCCGGATAAGAGATGGTAAGCAATAAAACCTTCCACTAAGGAGATTACTGTTCCTGAGTGTGGGTGTGACGCACGTGTGTGTTTATATATATATATATATATATATATATATATATATATATATATATATATATATATATATATATATTAATGGATTTACATACTTTATTAATATGTGTATATATATGAAGATATTCATATGTATGAATATATAATTATGATATATAATTATAATATAAATCTATCTATTTGTCTATCTACACACACAGACACATGCACACACACACACACACACACACACACACACACACACACACACACACACACACGCACACACACACACACACACACACACACACACACACACACACACACACACACACACACACACAGATATACATACATACATACATACATACATACATATATATATATATATATATATATATATATATATATATATATATATATATATATATATATATATATATATATATATATATATATTAGTAGCTGTGGAGAGAAATAATGAACCTCAGGACCAGAGTTAACGGAAATATTACTTCTTTCTTTTTTTAATCTTCAAAAACACAAACGTTTCGAGTGCACAACACCCATCTTCAGTGCGGAACAATAACTGTAAAGAGGATTCAAAACATCATCCTTCAATTTAAAATATACATATATGCAGACAAACTTCTATATTAAAGACATTTGTTTATATTGAGAACATAATCAAACTATATATCAATACGGCAAATCTGAGGTCATGAGTTTTTGTAGCTAATTTATTACGACATTTATCAAAGAAACTATGTATGAATTGAGTTTACAAGATCATTTTAAATCAAGAAAATGCATTATTAATGGATTGTGATGTCAGCTAACGAGAAACGCTAAAGTAATATATAGAATATAAATGTAATGATGGTGAGAAAATTCCCAAAAGGCAATCGAAATAAGAACATCTATTTTTTCATCAAATTTAACAAAATTCTACAGTAATTTCAGGCATATGCTTATCTCAAGAGAAAAGATTATGTGGGGAAACTTATTAAGGTGGCAATATATGGTGGCAATATATCTCTCTATCTATCAATCTATATCTATGTGTGTGTGTGTGTGTGTGTGTGT
>NC_051396.1:21970691-21973191 GCF_015228065.2 Penaeus monodon | reverse complement strand
CACTAAAAAAATAACAATGGCAATGTCATGATGGTGATGGTCTGAGGCAATATGTTAATAAAGTTCAAAATACAGCAATAGAGATTATTTCTTGGAAAGGCAGCACAAGCATTAATTAAAATGATGAATACAAAAAAAAAATATGAACATATTTCGGTAGATCTGTAACATTGCAGACATGCAGTGATGAATTTGGTTTTAAATTTAATCATAGTCTCCAACATCACCGAAGATAGTGATGAGAAAGAATTGATAACAGTGATGAAATGATAACCGACTACGGGCTTATTCAAAAAGGACTATTGTGGGTTTTAGTGAATGGTATTACGAGATTCTAATTTGCAGTGAAATCGCGCTCTATAAAACTTATAGAATAATTAAATAATGATAAATATATAACATTAAATATATAATATATAAAGATAATAACATAAACATATAAATTGCAAAAGAAAAAAAAGTGTGAGAACTGTGTGTAATAAATTAATTCCATAACGATGCTTTTAATTCATGTATCTCTTCCCCTGATTTTGTCTTTTTATTGGCATGCATCTTGCTTATTTTGCTTGCTGTGTGGCTTCCTTATTTGCTTGCGATGCGATTTGCTTTGCTTCTTACTTGTTTGTTTCCTTGCTTTTTATTTTTTCTTGCTTCTTTGCCTTAAGGTACGGCCGTAGCAAGAAGCCAAGCGGGGTCCAAGGCAAGAACGAACGCATGTTGTCTAACACGAGCTCGGAGAGAACCCGCTGCCCGCGTCCGCTATGGCCGATTTGTCCTTGCCTCTGACCCCGCTAGGCGTACCGCTACCCTACGCAAACGGAAGCAAGAAACAAAGAAAGGAATAAAAAAAACAAACGCAAGCAAAAATCAAAACAAGGGATTAAAAATGTAAACGTAAGTAAGAAACAAAGCAAGGACTTAAAATAGCAAACGCAAGCAAGAAACAAACCAAGGAATTAAAAAAGCAAACGCAGGCAAAAATTAAAGCAAGGAATTAAAAAAAGCAAACGCAAGCAAAAATCAAAGCAAGGGATTAAAAATGTAAACGCAAGTAAGAAACAAAGCAAGGACTTAAAAAAGCAAGCGCAAGCAAGAAACAAAGCAAGGAATTAAAAAAGCAAACGCAAGCAAAAATTAAAGCAAGGGATTAAAAAAAGTAAACGCAAGCAAAAATCAAAGCAAGGAATTAAAAATGTAAACACAAGCAAGAAGCAAAGCAAGCCACATCGCAAGCAAACAAGGAAGCCATATAGCAAGCAAATGAGCAAATCGCAGGCAGTGTGACCTAAGTATGGTTTTCTTGTTTTTGCTTCCCTTCTGTCTTGCTTCCTTGCTTGCTCTATGGTTTACTCTCTTGCTTGTTTTGTGGGTTGTCTTTATTGCTTTCTGCTTGCTCTACAGGTTGTCTTTCTTGCTCGCTCTCTAGGTTGCTTTTTTGCTTGCTTTATTGGTTGCCTTACTTTCTTTTGGCTTGCTTTTAGCTTGCTTTTCTTGCTTGCTCTTTAGCTTGCTTGCCCTATAAGTTGCCATTCTTTATTTCGTTATCCTCTTTACTCTCTGGCTTGCTATTGGCTTCCTCTACCCCCCCCCCCCCCCCCCCCGCCTCCCTCTTGGTCTAACCCGGCATCACGTTCGCTCAAACGCACGCACGAATGCACATCCGCGATAAATTGATTCATTAAACTAATGCAGAAAATTCTGGACTAACGGAAGAGCATGGGGAGGGGGTGGGGGGGGGAAGAGGAATAGGAGGGGGTGAGAAGGAAGGGAAGAGGATGAGAGGGTTGGGAGGAAGGGAGGGAAAAGGGGAAGAGAGGGGAGAGGGGGAGAGGGATGAGGAGACGGGAGTGAGAGAGAATGGGGAAAGAGGAGGATGGAGAGAAAGAGGAAGAGGGATGAAGAGGAGAGGGGAAATAGGAAAGGAGGAATGAGAGAGAAGTCGATGGATGAAGGAAGAAAGAAAGAAAGAGAAAGAGAAAAAATGATGAGAGGAAGATAGTATTGAGTAAATAAGAGAGGGAATGCGATTGTGGAGGAATAAGAGAAAGAGAAAGAGAGAAAAAAAATAAAAAGGGGTTGGGAAAGAAGGGAGAGGAGAGGATAAAAAAAAGAAAAGGAAGGCAAGAAAGAACAGAGAAACAGGCGTAACGAAAAAAAAGAAAAAAAGAAAAAAGAAAATGGGAAGAGTGACCCGTGAAAACAAAACACACGAAACAGACAAGAAAAAACAACCGAGAAAGAGAGAGAGAGAGAGAGAGAGAGAGAGAGAGAGAGAGAGAGAGAGAGAGAGAGAGAGAGAGAGCGAGAGAGAGCGAGAGCGAGAGAGAAGCTTATTTTTGTCCCCTCTTCGTTCACATTCTCCAGCCGGGGTGTTTTCGCTCGAACAGGATCTGAAGTAAAGGAGACTCGCTTTCGGTAACGATGATAATTACCAGAAGGTCTTTACATTTTTATGTTTGTATTTTCTTGGAATTCCGCTATTCTCTATTTTGCAGCTCTG
>NC_051396.1:21938191-21940691 GCF_015228065.2 Penaeus monodon | reverse complement strand
GGTATGAGACTGGTATGAGACTAATATGAGACTGGTATGGGGTGGTATGAGACTGTATGAGACTGGTATGGGGCTGGTAGGAGAGGTAGAGGTGTATGGTGGAAGATGTGAATAGATATTTTTTCGGGGATTTGAATCTCTTGGTTTGTTATAAAAAAAAAAGTTTTGTTTATTATATTTTGATTCTCTCACTCCCTCGCTCTCTCTCTTTCCCTCTTTCTCTATCTCTCTTTCATTCTCGTGTCCTGTGCAGACCATTTGGAGAAGTGGAAGCGGAGGCTAATACCACTGTACTAGCCTCCGGCCTAGCACAGTGGTAACGTGTCGGCCTCTCATCCGAGGGTCGGCGGATCGCGCCCCGCCCAGGCGCGAGAAGTTGCAAGTGTCGCCCGGAGGTTACTGCTGAGGCTGGGCACCACGGCGGGCAAGGACTCGGTTCAGCCGAGTCAGCAGCAGCTGACACACGTGAGCAAAATCAAGCAGACAGTATGTCACACCAAGAATATCCATTGTATCAAATGGAATTGAAACCAAACTTAAACTTAACTTAAACTTAAACTTTCATGGACGCCGGTTACGGTGTTCTTTGGATGCTGTTAGGTGGCTGGTATGAGACTGGTAGGTGCCTGGTAGGTGACTGTTAGGAGACTGGTATGGGGCTGGTATGAGACTGATAAATGACTGGTATGAGACTGGGAGGAGGCTGGTAGGAGACTGATAGGTGATTGGTAGGTGACTGGTATGAGACTGATGAATGATTAGAAGGTGACTGGTATGAGACTGATAGGCGATTGGTAGGTGATTGGTATGAGGCTGGTAGGTGACTGGTGTGGGATTAGTAGGTAACTGGTATAAGACTTGTAGGTGACTGGTAGGTGACTGGTACGTAATTGATATAAGACTGATAGGTGACTGATAGGTCAGATTAGTAAGCGACTGGTATGAGACTGGTATGGGATTAGTAGGTGCTGGTATGAGACTGGTATGCGATTAGGTGACTGGTATGAGACTGGTGGGGCCGCGGTGGCCGAATGGTTAGAGCGTCGGACTCAAGACTGTCACGACGGCAATCTGAGTTCGAGGGTTCGAGTCACCGGCCTTGGGCAAGGAACTTCACCTCGATTGCCTACCTAGCCACTGGGTGGCCAAGCCAGCCCAAGTCAGTGCTGGTCCCAAGCCCGGATAAATAGAGAGAATGATTACCTAAAAAGGTAACACTGGCACTCTCCGTGGAAAGGAACTGGGGACCCTACCACGTACTCACTCCAAGAGCATCACAACATGAAAACTACAATCAAGTATCATGCTGTGACCACGACGGCTCAAGACATGAACCTACCGTTAAAAGAAGATGAGACTGGTATGCGATTAGGTGACTGGTATGAGACTGGTATGCGATTAGGTGACTGGTATGAGACTGGTATGAAATTAGCAGGAAACTGGTATGAGACTGGTAGGTGATTAGTATAAGACTGGCATGAGACTGGTATGAGATGAGTAGATAACTCGTATGAGACTGGTAGGTGAGTGGTAGGTGACTGTTATGAGACTGGTATGAAACTGGCAGGAGACTCTCTGGAGGCTGTCAGATGACTGGTAGGAGATTGGATGAGGATTGATCTAGGTGGCAGAGTCTAGGTCCGAGGCAGTGTTCAGGATCAAAGGGCGTGACCTATGACCTATAATGACCCCGTGACTAGCCATGACATAGCAGGCGTAATGTGGTTTGTGACTGGTCTGTGACAGGCATGAGACTCTCTGGAGGCTGTTAGATGACTGGTAGGAGATTGGATGAGGATTGATCAAGGTGGCAGAGTCTAGGTCCGAGGCAGTGTTCAGGATCAAAGGGCGTGACCTATGACCTATAATGACCCCGTGACTAGCCATGACATAGCAGGCGTAATGTGGTTTGTGACTGGTCTGTGACAGGCATGAGACTCTCCGGAGGCTGTTAGATGACTGGTAGGAGATTGGATGAGGATTGATCAAGGTGGCAGAGTCTAGGTCCGAGGCAGTGTTCAGGATCAAAGGGCGTGACCTATGACCTATAATGACCCCGTGACTAGCCATGACATAGCAGGCGTAATGTGGTTTGTGACTGGTCTGTGACAGGCATGAGACTCTCTGGAGGCTGTTAGATGACTGGTAGGAGATTGATAGATGACTGTTCTATGTACGAGGTTAAGGTTCAGGGTCAGAGGGCGTGACCTATGACCTATGCATGACCCCGTGACTGGTCCTCCCATTGCAGGCGTAATCTGGTTGTCGTTCCGCCTTTGGCAATAGGTGACCTAGAGAGGCCGAGGGGAAGGTAATATTAAGAAACTACAGGAGAATATAAAAGAATTGTGGAATATTTACCGAGGTTGATAACAAAGGTAATAAAAGATGAAACGGGGCAATTATATATACCGAACTACAACAGATAGAAGATTATTTTTAGGCGTAGACTACGAGAAAGGAAAGAAGACGAGGTGTGAGAGAGAATGAGAAAAAAGAG
>NC_051396.1:21925691-21930691 GCF_015228065.2 Penaeus monodon | reverse complement strand
TAATCATAGTACTGATAACAATAATGATACTGATGATAGTAATAATAACAGTAGTAACAACAACAACAACAATAGGAATGATAATGATTAGAAGAAAAGAAAAGAACATCAATAAAGATATCATCATCAGTATCTAATTATGACATTAATTATGACGCAAGTGGTCTAATAAACCGACCCTTAACATCTAATAAACCTTTTGAGGGAAACGCTCCACGAAAAGATTATCATCGAGATTCGCCAATCAGTTTCGCTCTTACGAAGGAAGTACATTTCTTTTCCTGTGTTCCCGGAAATGTTTAGGAATTCGACGGTGGGAAGTCCTGGCGATGAACACACACACACACACACACACACACACACACACACACACACACACACACACACACACACATATATATATATATATATATATATATATATATATATATATATATATATATATATATATATATATATATATATTCATATACATATGAATATACGTATACACACACACACACATATATGTAAGTATATTTATATAAATATAAAAATACGTACGTACACACACACACACATATATATATGTGTGTGTGTGTGTACACCCTCATGCAAAACGTACCTTACACACGCATGCCCCGTCCTTTATAATCTTGGGTGGCTTCCCAAAATCTCCGGCTCGCCTCCTTACGAAAACACGGGCGTGGATGGGCGTGTCTATCTCCCCTTTATCACCCACGAGGGACGCCCAAGTCTCCCACGCCGCCCATCATCTGGCGTACTCTGTTTCCAGTCATTCGGATCTCCGGGTGACTCGCATAACTTTCATATTGATGACCTCTCCTGGGCCGCAGGGCATCGCGGGAGAGCCTTTGTGATGACAATTTATGGGCGGGTTGGCCATGACTCAGGGACCGATTTATGGCTTTGGAGGTGATCTCGGGGAGATGGGCTGATGGGGGGGGGGTCATTAGGTATGTGTTTGCCTGCACATGTACTGTGAACACTAATACAGACTGCCTCGCTCATATATGCATATATACACGTGGATATATGTGAATGCATTTGTATATATATGTGTGTATATATGTATATGGTAGAGAAACCCACAAAACAAAAACTAGATTTACTGAAAATGAGACCACAATATCGAAATCTATCTGGATTCCATCATCAGGTCTCAGACATGAAGATGGAATCCAGGTGGATTTCACAAATGTAGTCTCATTTTCAATAAATCTAGTTTTTGCATTGTGGGTTTTTCTATCATAGTATTAACAAGGGAGAGTGTTTTACCATTCACACACGCACACACACACACACACACACACACACACACACACACACACACACACACACACACACACACACACACACACACACACACACACACACACACACACACACACACATACACACACATACATATATACAAATGTATGTACACGCACACACCGCACACAGAAAAACACACGCAAGGCACTTACGCAAGGTCACGAGCCGCCGACAACCCTTAATTAATTGTTCTGTTACAGTCGATTTTCCGCTGGGATGTTGTGTGGTACATAGCCCTATACTCCGTTTTTTCTTATGGAGACAAATATACACTTTACAGATATATGATGATGACGAAAGATTAAACGTTAGTGATGATAGTCATTTGATAATCGACAGGTTAGTGCTAATAATCATAACAATAGTGATAATGATAATTACTATAACAGTAAGGATAATAATGATATTGATGAGAATAATAGTCATGATAATGATGATATTGATGAGAATCATAGTAATGATAATAATAATATTTATGAGAACAATAATAACGATAATGATGATAATAATATTAATAATTATAATAGTGATAATGAAAACAACAACAACCACAATAACAATAATAATTTGAAATACAACGATTTCACTCGGACACCTTGCATTGCCGTTCCGCTGTCACCCTCCTCTCATCACTTAGCTAAGAAATAATGAAGTAAAACCTCACAGTGTACAGCGAAGAGGAAGACGGTGATAAATGTTCAATCGATTTCTCCACACTGTTATGCGAAATCTGGCGCGGTTGTCGAGGGAAAGGAATATCACCATATATTGTTTATATTAAGTGGTAGTCCGTCTTTGAACTAAATAGGTTCAGTGGTTGCTTGTTATATTTTGTAGACATATATGTTCAGAGTGTTTTTTTTGAGTGATTTCTTTCTTTTAACGGAAATTGATTTGAATACTATTTTTAAGGTTATTTTCGTTTCTTTTATTTTTGTATCTGAATATGGGACAATATTTCTTTTAGATTATGCTTTGCTATCGTAGCTAGCGAAAAAAAAACTAATCAGGAAGCGCCATAAAACGGTCCAGACAAAGTCCTCTGCCTGATGCGCTTATGAAGTAGGCTGGTGTAGGATTTTCGTCTTTGCAAGGATTTCGAAAGTGTTAAAAATTATAGAGGCGTTAAAACTGAGAAGCGAAATTTATTTCCTTGTTTATTTGTCAGTTTTAAAAGCCATAAAACCACGCACAACGCACACAAGCAAGCACAAATGCACTCACACAAGCACACACGCGCATCCAAGCACACAAGCACACACACACGCATACACACACACACACTCACTCACTCACTCACTCACTCACTCACTCACTCACTCACTCACTCACTCACTCACTCACTCACTCACTCACTCACTCACAAACACACACACACACACACACACACACACACACACACACACACACACTAACACACGCCTACTGAAATTAAATATAGCTTCACTCTGATAATCTTCTATGACGAAAACAAGAAAGCTTAAAAATATGTAGCTGATGTTTACTGCAACGTAAAATTTCTCAAAATCTAAAGGAAAATATGAAAGATTTCAACAAAGATTGCGTCAAATTATATAACATCTATTCAGTGAAACATGAAAATTACACAGGGGAGAGTAAACCTTAACTTTGTATCATAGAAAACCAGAAAAGAAATGATAAAATAATGCTTAAAAATTGCATAACTAGAATTGGGTGCCACTACTTTGTTTTAAGCTAAACAATACATTTTCGTTTGGTTAATTTCCAATAGGAGTAGGGGGTGGGGTTATGGAAAATAAAAATGCTGTTATCTCTATTTTATCAGTAATTATAGCTATGAACATTATCACTGACATTGTGATGATAATGATATCAATAGTGATGGCATATAAATACTTCACAAACACGTGGACAATAACGTTTTATAGGATAGTATAGAAATATATCCACCGCCACTGCTAAACGAAGTTATAAAAGCCATAAAAGAATTAAAGAATAACAAGAGAACGGGAATAGATGAAATAACAGCAGAACTAATCAAGAATGCTGGCGAAAGTGTTGAATACTTCTACAAACTTTGTACGAAAATATGGAATGAAAGAAGATGGCCAGAAGACTGGGTAAAATCAGTCTTTACTCCCATACCTAAAAAAGGAGATTGCATTAATTAGTCATAGCAGCAAAATTTTATTGAAAATTATTGCTGAAAGAATGAAATTGAAGTTAAGAGAAGAAACTGCAGACGAACAAGCAGGTTTTCGCCCTAGAAAAGGTACCAGAAACCAGATTCTAAATCTGAAATTGATCATAGAGAAAAACAGAGAACATCAGAAAGACCTTTACCTGTGTTTCATCGATTACTCGAAGGCTTTTGATACTGTTGATCACGATATCCTCTGGAATAACATGAACGATATGAGGTTTCCAAAACACATCATCCAACTAATAAAAGCCATGTATGACCAACAACAAGCAACTGTAAGAACCACTTATGGGTTAACAGAATGGTTCAAAGTCAACCAAGGAGTGCGACAAGGTTGCATTCTGTCTCCGCACCTTTTTAATATATATTCTGAAGCAATTATGAGAGATGCTTTAGAGAATTTTGAAGGAACTGTAGATGTTGGAGGATACAAAATATCAAATCTAAGATACGCCGATGATATAGTTTTAATTGCCAGCAGTATCATTGAACTACAACAACTGTTAGATAAAGTTAGAGAAGCAAGCGAAAAGGCTGGTTTGTTTCTTAATGCCAAGAAAACTAAGATCATGAAGATTCGAAGATAACCGGCAATGAACGAAGATGAGCATGTTACAATCAATGGAGTGGTTGTAGAAAATGTGAAAGAGTTCACTTATCTTGGAGCTGTTTTAACTAATACATATGATGATTCACCGGAGATAAAAAAAAAAAAATTGCCATTGCCAAAAACGCCACAGTTGCTCTCAATAACATCTGGAAAGACCGAAGCATTACCTTACGGACAAAACTGAGGTTATTGAACTCATTAGTTTTCCCAATTGCGTCATATGGTTCTGAATGTTGGGTGCTGAAGAAGATAGACAAGAAAAATGTCAATAGTTTTGAAATGTGGTGTTACAGATGTATTAAATGGACAGAGAAGAAAACGAATAATGAAGTACTGAGAAAAGTAAATTGTATAGACCGGCTGTTGGACATCTTGAACAAAAGGAAACTAAAGTTTATTGGTCATGTGATGAGAAGTAAAAGTATTGTGAAAGACTTGCTAACAGGGATGGTGATAGGAAACAGAGGAAGAGGCAAACCGAAGACAAGACTGAGCGACAACATCAAAGATATTTGCGGGTTGTCGATGGTACAAGTGGAAAGAAAAGCGCAAGATCGAGTTGAGTGGCGAAGGATGGTGGAGAGGTCCACGGCTGCTCAAACATGAGTATACCGTTATTGATGATGATAGAAATATATGTTTCAGTGCAATAGATGAATATCGTATTGATTGTAAAAATCTAATAATGATTTATATTAACAATAATACGGATGAAGATGATAATGATAATGGTTGTGAGGTTGATAATAATATAGATGACGATGATGATGTTGATCACAACAGTAAGGGCAATAATGATAATAAAGCTAATGTTAATGATAATGATAATAATAATAACCATAGTAATAACAATGATAATGATAATAATGATGATGATGATGTCAATAG
>NC_051396.1:21895691-21898191 GCF_015228065.2 Penaeus monodon | reverse complement strand
ATATATATATATATATATATATATATATATATATATATATACATATACACACACACACACACACACACACACACACACACACACACACACACACACACACACACACACACACACACACACATATATATATGGATGGATGTCGTGCTATCAGTCAAAAACTTTCACTGGAGTCTAAAAGGCAACAAAAACACGTGTTCATTTAGCAGCACGAGCAGCACATGTTTCAGCACCTGCTTGCCATTTCTTCTTCAAGGACTCTGGGAGGGCTGGCACACAAGACTGACGAAGGGGTGACCATATATCTGCGCTGGGGGGGCGTCTTGTTTAATTTGCGGTGTTTTGGAGCTCAAACAGGCTTCGATCAAATTCTTCACAATCTATATTACCAATTGTGGCCACCTTCATGATGAGGTGTTTTACAGACATCACTGCTGACTCTGCATGACTGAGGGTAATAGGACGAGGTGACGATATGCCGGACTCCCCAACGGTCCAAAAAGACTCGCGGCTTGTGAACTGGGGCCCTCCATCAGTTCTCAATCGGACAGGAACATCTAGGTCGCGGAAGTAACTGCGAAATGGCGTATGGTGCTGGATGATGTGCCATGGCTGCATGAGATGACGATAGGCCAGCCTGAGAGGCGGTCGGCGATGACAAAGAAAGGTTTCCCGGCAACTATGAAGAAATCGGCCGACATAAATTCGAAGGGGTGTTGGGGTGTCGTCATTTAATAATGGTTCTTGCTGTTGGCTTGGTTCACTTGCTTAGATGGTGTTGATGATATCGGCAGTAATGCCAGGCCAGAACACAATTTGTCTCACACGTCTCTGGTAGCATCTATTCCTCGGTTGCTATCATGGAGGCGAGCCAATACTGTACGGCGGAGCACGGCAGATACTACGACATAGAAGACTAAATCTCCATCACAATAGAGGTCTTCTCTAAGCGTGCAACAAGGGAGTAGAGTGCTGTAGAGGGAATACCGGTTCGGTGGGAATCCATTTTCCACACTCCAGCAGTCTGATATATGATGGATCATCACGAGCAAGTGCTTGAAAATCTTCCATGATCGTATCACCTGCTTCCGTTGACGTGTTGGTGAGGGACTGTACAGTGTTGAGTGTTACAACATATTTTATGGAGATACTCATCTCACAGTTCAACATATCATCTCCCTTGCTTGGATGGCTAACAGGGTAATGTGACAAAGCACCTGGAATGCAAAGCTTCTTTCCTGCTCGTAATGTTGCTGAGAACTGGTATGGGGATAGTTGTTGAAAATGGGGATAAGTGGACGGTGGTCAAACACAAGTTCAAAATATATTTCTGCAAGAATTAACATTTTGTCGTAGCCCAGGCTACAACCAACAGTTCTAGCTCAACTGTGGCATATCAAGTCTCAGTATCCGTTAATATCTGGAACCACACTGGATCAGACGTATTTGCCCTTGTCCATGGTCTTGCAGCAAGACATACCCTATACCGTGAAGTCGCGATGCATCTTCCCACTTGTGTCTCCATTCCTTGAAAGCCTGAAAGGACGCATCCGGAAGGAGGGTCGGCGGGGGTCGACAATCGCCTTGGGTCTATATGGCTGATGGGGTGGGGCGAGAGGGGTGGAAATTGAGATATGGAGTGATGGCGACTGAGTAGATTGCTCAGCGGCGGGTGGGCGTGGGAAACTGAGCTGTGAAATGACGGCATGAAATCGCGCTGCCTCTTCTGCACGTCGCTCTCTCTATTTATCGCTTGTCTTCGAGGCGGCGACGCTCTTCCTCCTGAAGACGACGATCCTCTTCGAGACGATGACGCTCCTCGCCTTCCTGACGTTGACGTTCTTCCTCTGGACGTCGTTCGTCCACCCAGCGTAAAAGGGCTGCGATGTCCATCGTGGCGTTGGCAACCTGCCTGGGTATCGCTGTTTGGGGCGAGGATCATGGCCGCCTTTTCTGCTTTCGCCTTCTCTTTCACCTTGATATTGTGCTGGTAAACATCATGATGTGTTTATGACACCATATTAAAGACAGAATGTGATGTTTGAGTCGCCGAAGTCAGTGCAGCCCTGTGTACGTACACTGGCGCCGGAATGGCGGCTGGGAAGGGAGCTACCTCAGGCAGAGGCTGGGCAGCCTCCGAGATGAGTGGATATGTCGGTGCACGCAGGGTTGGGAGACGCAAAATACAGTTTTACATTAAATAACCATCAGTAACACATTATAACAAATCACTGCACTTTACACTGAACACACTGCACTTCACTGTATACAAAGAATAATGTCTGCACAAGATAACCATGTCTTTGACCAAAGATCACTGTATGGATGCCGTGTAACTGCTTTCAGTCAAATGCTTTCACGTGAAGTATATTTGTAGGTTCTTGTTGGTCAAACACAGATACAAAACAGGGAGGAGCAGAGCAACAAACTCCTACCCCGAGAGACTTGCATGCGGTGACTGACTCAGCGTTGAACACGCTGAGGGATTGCCAGTTAATATAAA
>NC_051396.1:21868191-21873191 GCF_015228065.2 Penaeus monodon | reverse complement strand
TACCTTTAATCCTATCCTCTCCTGCTCCCATCCTATCCCTATCCTATCCAGCATCCTGCCGAAATCCACAGGGCGAGTCGAGCACAGCCGGACCACTTCCCTCTGCCAGCCTCTTTTCTTACGCTTATTTTTTTGTACTACGCTGGCCCTTATGTTTTTACATGTATTTTACATTTGTTTTTGCCTTTTTTTGTACATTTTTTAAAGATAAAAACCTTTACTGAGTTCCTGCGTTATCTATGCATACTTTAACAAAGATTCGGATGTGCGGATAACAAACATCCACATCTGCTGCGACTGCATCTTTTTTATACGTTTTTTTTTCTCTTGTATTTTAAACTCAGTTTTATTTTTTTTTGGTTTCTTTTTACTTATTCATCCTTTTTATTTCACTTTTACTGCAAGTGAAGGTTATTTATTTTAAGATTTTTATTAATGAATCGCAGCAGATTCTTTTACGTATTTTTTTTACCATAACTGTAATTCTTGACTGATTTCTTTTAACATTTCATTGTTTTTATCATTGTTTTTATCTTTTGTATATTTTCTTTTATTATAATAATAATTATTTATTGATTTACTATATTTATGTGCTACTCCGCCGTCCGCGACTACCCTTTGGATTTACCTGTCTGGATTCTACACCGTGGATGCTGAAACAAGGTTGTACTGCCCCTTTTACTTGCCCAGGTGTATTAATGCTGGACGTGCCTATTTGTTATTTTACTATTTTACATACTGTGACCCATGTGTGCTTCTTTGACTTTTTACTTTCTCTGAATTTTACTTCTTTTACCTTGTCCTTTTACTTGTTACTTTTATTCTTACACCTTTTACTCGTCTTTTATTGCAGCTTTTACTTCAGCTTTTACTTTTTCCCTCATTTTACCTTTTACTTGTTTTATCGTAGATGTTAGTCCTTTTTACTGTTTTTAAGCCCTTCTGGCGTAATTTTTACTCATTTTTAAGCCCTTCTGGCAATTGTCTTTTACTTATTAACTTGTATTACTTTGGTGCCTTCTGCACGGTTCTTTTTGTTCACTTTAGGATCATTATAGATTTTGTATTTTTTATCATGTATCTTCGTATTGGTCACGCTCCTGGTAGGCCTGCATCTCCGGGGATTGTTTTGCTTGTGAGGTCGTGTGGGTTCTGAGCCTTCAGCTTAGTCCCCTCACCCCCTTTTTCGAGGAACGAATGGGGCCCCTCCTTTTCCTTGGCCCCTAAGCCTGAAGCCTCCGCCTCACGGGTGGCCTCTTTTGGGTTCCTCTCTCACATAACCTTACACTCTCTCTATTCCTCCCTCCCTCCCTCCCCCCTGCCTCCTTCCCGATATATATATATATATATATATATATATATATATATATATATATATATATATATATATATTATATATATATATATATATATATATATATATATATATATATATATATATATATATATATATATATATATATATATATATATATAATATATGTATGTATATGTGTCTGTATATGTGCATGTGTGTATGTATATGTATATACATATATTGAGAGAGAGAGAGAGAGAGAGAGAGAGAGAGAGGGTGTACGATGTAACATATACATAAGTACCAATAGACCGCGTGGCTGTTTACCACGTGGCTCCAAATCCCAAATAAGAACCATTGAGTCAGCGAGGGCGCAGATGACGATGTTATCTGACCTCGCCTGACCCGACAGTTCGTCGCCAGCACCCGACGTGGTAAGATCGGCCCCGCCCTCCCCCTCCGGGCAGGTTGACCTGACACGTGACCGCCGTTACCCACCAGACATCGTCTCGTGTGTTCCTATACTGTGTGTTAACTCTTATCAATGAAGAGTGAAGCCATCAGACAAATATCACTACCTCTGCAAAGCCATTGTACTAAGGTTCATAGCCTTTTACATAGAGAGAGAGAGAGATTCATATATGCGCCTACATAATCTCTCTCTTATTCTCTCCTACACCTCATCCCACTGCCCCCCCCCCCCCCCGGTCTGACAGCTGAAAAAGAGCTTACGCAATATTGCGCTTTGTAAAACTGACAGCAACTCGTCATCGCCTTTTATAGACAGGGAGAGTAGAGGGTCGTTAAAGAGAGATAGAAGAAAGATGTTCATGAACGTGCATACTTACACACACACACACACACACACAGACACACACACAGACACACACACAGACACATACACATACACATACACATACACATACACATACACATACACATACACATACACACATACACACATACACACATACACACATACACACATACACATACACATACACATACACACATACACACATACACACATATATATTTATATTTATATATATATATATATATATATATATATCTATATATATATATATATATATATATATATATATATATATATATATATATATATATATATATATATATATATATATATACACACACATATACACACACATATACACACACATATACACACACATATACACACACACACACACACACACACACACACACACACACACATATATATATATATATATAAGAATGTACATATATATATAGTGAGATATATGGATAGATAGATAATATATAATCACACACACACACACACACACACACACAGATAGATATGGATAGTTATAAACAGGCTGATAGATGGATAAATTAGATACTTAAACAGAGAAGTAGATAGGCAGATAGAGAGAAATAGAGAAATAGATAGATAGAGAAAGAGTGAAATACATTAGTGTGATTGTGCGTCGTATCCATGCCCTCGCATGTGTTTCCCAGTCAATGTCACTCACTTTGAACAACAAGTTCTTTAGCTCAACAAAGGATATTGTTTGACGCAAGATGAAAGACAATACCCTGACGCACTTTATTATTTAGAGTGTGTTAAACCTGCGACACAAAACCCTGAGGTGATTCTGGCTATATAAGTAATATGTTTACTACAACCACTATTATACCAGTCACAAGTCTACCCGCTTTCACCGATACTACAATACTTAAATCACGATACTATCAAGGACTTAAAAGAATGGTTACTTAAGATCTTCCTCCTCTCCTCCCCCAATCTCGCCTTCTGGGTAACCCCCACGGGAAGTTATGGGAGGGAGGAGGGGTTAGAGAGGGGGGGTGAACACACTAGGGGTGATAAGGGCAATAGGTCTTCATCGGAAAATTGATACCAGAGGCTCTTCTCTGCACAGGCTTAAAGAGACCCAAGAGGATAGCCGCCATATACATCATTACACTAAATCTTCGTGAATCTCTTTCCTTGTTCCTTTTTTTCTAAACGCCTTTTCCCCTTATTTGTTCGTGCTTTTTAGCCTCGTCTCTTACTATCTATAAGCGACTCGATCTATCATCCGCTTAATCCCTTTGACCCCCGCAGAAGAATAGTCACGGCGGCGCTGAAGTACGCTGCGACCGAGTCCCAAGAGGTACGGGTGGGGGGGGGGGGGGGCTAGGCCTGATTTTCACACGAGCGGATTTCTTCTCGTCGAAAATCTTGCGGGAAAGGTGGTGGAGGTAAGGATAAAGATGGAGTAGAAGTGGAGTTAGGGGAGGAGGAGGAAGAGTAAATATCCACTGGTGTGAATCTGTCCTTGCACCCGGACTGCCGCCGTTACTATTTGATGGGGAGTCATAAATCCTGCGCGGACTCAATTTCATCGGCGGTGATGAGTGGCGTTTTTTTTCCTTTTTTCTTTTTTGTTTGTGTTTTGGTTATTGTTTATTGTTTTTTTTGTTTATTGTGTTTTGTTTATTTTTGTTTATTTTATTTTCTTTATTTTGCTTGTCTATAACCGTTTGCTCGTAAGTATATTTGTGTCTGCTCTGTCTTGTAGTTGTTCATTTGATAGTGATAAAAATGATGATATCATCAGTATACAAAACAGCAATTTAATAGTCTCAATAATTACGACAGCAATGACAATAATGATAGTGATTAATGATATAATAAAAAATGATGATGATGATGATGATGATGATGATGATGATGATGATGATGATGATGATGATGATGATGATGATGATGATGATAATGATGATGATAATAACAATAATGATAAAAGACAATCATAATAAAAATAAAAATAACAGAACCCAAAGATAGTAATAATTACATCATTAATAATTACAGCAGAGAATTAAAATTATGATAAAAGTCATAATGACCATGATGATGAGAATGATAAAAGTAATAAAAACAGGGATAATGAAGTAGACAAAGATAACGATGATGAAGATAGTGTTAAAGATAGAAATAATAAAACAATAGTAATAACAATAGCTATAGTAAGGATACTGCTGATATTGTTTATGATGATAATGATGGTGACGATGATAAGAACGATGATGATGTTAATGTGCATAATGATAATAACACTTAAGATGATAATGAGTAGTATCCTCTTTATCGTCATTATCATTAGCGGTATTATTACTACTAGTAATCTTATTCCTATGATAATGATATTGATGATGATGATGATGATGATGATGATGATGACGATGATGATGATGATGATAATGATGATGATGATGATGATGATGATGGTGATGATGATGATGATGATGATGATGATGGTGATGGTGATGGTGATGGTGATGGTGATGGTGATGGTGATGGTGATGGTGATGGTGATGGTGATGGTGATGGTGATGGTGATGGTGATGATGATGATGAGGAGGAGGAAAAGGGGGTAGAGGAGGTGGAGGTGGAAGTGGTGGAGAGGAGGTGGAGGAGAAGGAAATGGACAAGTGAGAAGGGATGGAGAGTGAGGTGGAGGTGGAGTTCGGCAGTGGAGGTGGAAGTCTAGAAGGATGGAAGAGGAAATAGAAGAAAAGATGAACAAAGGAAAAAGCCGAAAGAATTAGTGTTCTGGTCTAATTTCAATTAAATAGAAAGAAAGAAAAGAGAGAGCAGTGATTCTGTCTTTGTTATTTTCTTTGTTGTAGACATTTATTTTATACAAAA
>NC_051396.1:21860691-21863191 GCF_015228065.2 Penaeus monodon | reverse complement strand
TCTGAAGACGATGTGTCCCTCCTTGCCAAGATGACCCTCCTTGCTATTGAATGTTGCACCTCACTGCGAAACCGTCACACCGCTCCTGTAGCAGGCGACGACCTTAGCAACCATCGAATCACCAGGAACCATCTGTAGATGCCGAGCAGAGCCTTCATCCCGATGCGCATATTGCAGTATTTCAGGTGTTGCAGACGGCTCAAGGACGAGCCTTGTGCATGGCTGAGCGATGTAAGCAATATCCTTGGCCGGATGGTACGCTTCACACTCTGTCCCCAAGAAGCTGCCTTCTTGTAGCAAGTTCGTCCTTGAGTGGACGCAGGTGTCCGCACTGCTGTCACTTCTGACACTTCTACGGTGGAAGAAAGCACTTGTCTCGAAGGGAGCCGCCGCGTAAAAGGAGGCGTTTCGTCAGACAGGGAGAAAGACGGCGGACAGACGACACACGGGGTCTAGCTCGTCACCACTCCGCCCTCGGCACTCGGGGAGAAGGAGGCCTCTTGCAGGTCTCACAGCTACCTTCCATAATAAACCCACAAGCCAAGACCCTTTCCATTCACCTGCACTGAGACCACTCCCGTCCCGCTGACATCTGGTGACAGTGGTCTTACCTTCACAATGTATGTGTATGCGTGGTAGATAGATGATTATTATATGTATATGTACACACACACAAACACACACACACACACGCAAACACACACACACACGCACTCTCTCTCTCTCTCTCTCTCTCTCTCTCTCTCTCTCTCTCTCTCTCTCTCTCTCTCTCTCTCTCTCTCTCTCTCTCTCTCACATACACACACAGAGACGCACACACAGACGCACACACACACATAAACACACACACACACACACACACACACACACACACACACACACACACACACACACACACACACACACACACACACGCATACATATACATAACAAGTATGTATATATAATCCCGGGACGATATATGTATCAGAAGAGGCCGCCTTTGATGCTGAGGACGCCGCTGAAGGCCAAGAGTGACCCGGCGAGACGAGTATCACTTTCCCCATCGATCCTGAGGCAGCAGCGTCTATAGGCAGTGAAAGGACGGTCGATGCCATACATTAGATCCCCCCTCCCTCTTCCCCCTCCCCCCTCTCCTAGGCTCTATATTATAATTTGTAGCTCAAGGAACTTTATTAAGGAAGCGCTGCGAAGCTTGCCTTCGCCGGAAATAAGTTTGCTTTATATGCTTTAGCAGATATAGACATATAAATATATATATATATATATATATATATATATATATATATATATATATATATATATATATATATATATATACATATATATATACAACGCATATATACACATATATATATACACGCATACACACATATATATACACATACGTATGTATATACACACACACATACATACATATCTACTATATCTACTTACATCTATCAGTTTATCTATCTACCTACTGTTCGTATACTCACTGTGTTATGTTCGTATATATGTTTGTTTGGTGTTTCTCTACGATGCTTGAGGGTGAAGATTACACCGATGAAATCTAAAGTAGGCTCACTGGAGATCAGCTCTGACAAAAATAAAAGGGAGTTCTTCATGGTCTTCTGCCCCACACGTCAGGCTCTGCCTGAGAGCGTTACTGCCAGACATGTGACCACAGAGGCAAAATAAAATGTTGTACTCTACAAATTGTACAGAGAATCTCACTCTTTTAAATAGGTGATATGCTACACAGCACTTTAATCTAAACATAATCTTCAATATTTCACATGGTGTAACATATCACACAAAAGGTAGTTTATATGTAATATAATCATATAATTATCACAATATACGTATGATAATACTATCATCATAACCCGTATATAACGGCATCACAATATGGCACTCACAACTCACTTCAATATCACAACTCCATTATCACACCCCACAGATGGGGCGGAAGATCCAGGTATATCGTCTGACAGCTGTTCTTCCAAATTAGTTGAGTTTCCAATCATGAGCTGTGTAGGGCGCAGGAAGCGTCGATTGCGCCACAGTATATGGCTACTTGGCAGCCTGATGTGATAGATTTGCCAACATCCATGACAGTGCCAACCTTATCCCAACGCTTGGATGTGGGATCCTAGATTTGCACATGTGCCCCAATTCCTAACTTGGAAAGTGAGTGGGCACACTTGTCAAAGCGGATTTTCACGTCCTTGGCTCGTACTGCAGCACGGCGGTCGCAGTCTTCAGTCCTTGGTCTGCCACTTCTTCATGAAGGCACTAGAGTGGGCGGGCACCAGGAGCGAAGGGGCATGCCATAAAAAATCTGAGCAGGAGAACGACCAGTAAAGTATGGGGTGTTAGGCAATTCCAGTAATCCTCTGTCGAACTCCTCACAGTCATTATTCCCGTTGGGTGCTGTCTTCATGATCAGATACTTGACTTTCTTCACAGCAGCCTCTGCATGCCCATTGGACTGTGGGTAATGGGGGCTTGACATCAC
>NC_051396.1:21853191-21855691 GCF_015228065.2 Penaeus monodon | reverse complement strand
TGAAAACTTCGTGCCTGGAAATGGGGACAATTTGCTCTATCAAGAGTGGATTTTACTGAACCTAAATCTAATATTTCTCCCAACAAAAAAAGAAAAGAAGAAAGCAAAAATGAAAAAAAAGAAAGACAGTATAATGTACATACACAAGGAATTCATAACAGCAAAAGGGATATATATTTCTTTAAGTCAGCCAATATTTTTATTTTGTGTTTAGGCTGTACATGTCTATTGAAAGGGTTTAACTTCACTTTTTCAAGATTATCACTAATCCTACCTTCTCTTTCAACTGCTGCCCTTTTGCTAATCCTCTTGTTCATGGCTGATGCATTAGCAACAGTTGCCCCCTTCCCATCATTTATTAAAGTATAGATACCCAGGCATGTACCACGCGTGAGAGCATGTCTAAAAGGAATTCCTCGCAGCGTAAATATCATTAGATGTCAGTATCAACAGTACGTGAGTCAAAAGAGCATACTAAATAAGCCCATGTCAACTCTCATGTCATAACTCAAGTATTGGCATAAGGTTTCTGCCGCCGAGCTGATAGTGAGGCTAAACACTGACATTCAGGCTTGCTGGAACTTGGATATACGATATACATGAAGGGGTGCAGCTACCCCTCCTTGATAGCGATGCGAGTCCTAGTCATGGTGCATAATACATCTCTCTTGGTGCGTTACTGCATTATTCCATCCATACATCATGACATTATTCGGCCAAACTGATATAAATTAGATACGAAAACGGATAAATCAAATAACTTTTATGTAAGAATCGGCGTGAATGTAAATATATAATGTTACAATGCAAACGATGTGAATTACGTGGTTCGATCTCCGTCAGAACATAGAATCGAAATCAGCTACACCTTTCACATTGCCGTATTATAGATTCCGTTCATACATTTTCCTACGTTTGTCATAGTGAACTTTGAAAAGCTTGTGGTGTTATTTTATATATAAGGACAATACACAAGAATTCGTGCAGCCGCAGTTTCTGAAGAACTCTAATTGTATTTTATGCCCGGCATGCAGAAAAAAGTGAAATCTTTTTTAGTATCACCATATCGGACAAAAGGCTGGGAATTTATAGTTATCATTACTGATACCAGAATATGACTACAGTAAAATTTGTATTTGAAGATGTACATATATTCTCTCTCTTTCATCGATGATGGCACAAAAAAGAAAAAATACATACATACATGCATGCATGCATACATACATACATGCATACATACATACATACATACATACATACATACATACATACATACATACTTACATACATACATACATACATACATACATACATACATATGCATATATATATGTATATATATGTATATATATATATATATATATATATATATATATATATATATATATATATATATATATATATATATATATATATATATATATATATATATGCCAAAAACGCCACAGTTGCTCTCAGTAACATCTGGAAAGACCGAAGCATTATCTTACGGACAAAGCTGATTAGTTTTCCCAATTGCATCATATGGTTCTGAGTGTTGGGTGCTGAAGAAGTTAGACAAGAAAAAGATCAATAGTTTTGAAATGTGGTGTTACAGACGAGTGCTACGTATTCACTGGACGGAGAGGAAAACGAATGATGGGGTGCTGAGAAAAATAAATTGTAAAGACCGGCTGTTGAACATCTTGAACAAAAGTAAATTAAAGTTTATTGGTCGTGTGATGAGAGGTGGAAGTGTTGAGAAAAGCTTGCTGACAGGGATGGTGATGGGAGGCAGAGGAAGAGGCAAACCGAAGACGGGACTGAGCGACAACATCAAAGATAGTTGCGGGTTGTCGATGGTACAAGTGGAAAGAAAAGCGCAAGATCGAGTTGAGTGGCGAAGGATGGTGGAGAGGTCCACGGCTGCTCAAACATGAGCATACCGTTATTGATGATGATGATGATGATATATATATATATATATATATATATATATATATATATATATATATATATATTATCAGTGATCATTTTTACGGAAATGAGAGAAATTTGCTTGTCGGGGCAGTTCATATGATATTGTTATTTTGAAGTGTTCATTTAATGCTAAGAATATCCAACTTACGGCAGGGAAGGTTTATTCCAAAGGTTAACTACGCTCGGTTTAGACCCGTAGTTAAAAAAGAAAAAAATGACAATGAAATTCATCAATTTATTGTCAGCTCCTGGGTTGTGAGTGAAGTTACAAAGTAATTAAAAATGGAAGTTCGAAAAAAAAAGATATCAAAGTTCAACGTATTGATGGCAATAAATCTAGGACTTTCTATGAAGACTGAAAACCAGATGGATTTGGAATTGGGAAAGGAACTCTTAGGAATTAAGGGAAGGAACTGACTGTTTTAGTGACTGAGAACTGACAAAGGTCAGCTGGACGGGTAAGTACGGACTAGGAGTTGATGAAGAACTTACGGTAAAGGTCCTGAACTTTCCCTGAACACAAATGCTTCCAAGCAACGTG
>NC_051396.1:21840691-21843191 GCF_015228065.2 Penaeus monodon | reverse complement strand
AGACCCATTTTTAAGGAATGTGTACCTGGGGCATGGGACAGCGTCTCCACACAGGGGAAGTGAACGGGCCGCCTCCCTCCTTCTCTCGGCCCTAAGCCGCCATCCGCCGCTTGGGTGGATGACATTTCGGGCTTCCCCTCGACAGAAAGCCTTACACTCCCTTCGAAGGCAGGATGAAAGGAAAATGTTTAAAACTTTCTTTCGTACACTTTCATGCCTTATGGATTCATAAAGTTGCTGGATCCACCAGCAATCAAAAGATACATGAACGCTGTAACCTGTTTCTTGTGGTTTCCACATTTCTCTTTAACATAGAAACATACATACATTACACACATGTGCATGTATATGTGTATGTATATATGTAAATATGTGTGTGTGTGTGTTTGTTTGTTTGTTTGTTTGTATGTATGTGTGCGCGCGCGCGCGTGTGTGTGTGCGTGTGTGCAGGTGTGTGTGTGTGTGTGTGTGTGTGTGTGTGTGTGTGTGTGTGTGTGTGTGTGTGTGTGTGTGTGTGTGTGTGTGTGTGTGTGTGTGTGTGTGTGTGTGTGTGTGTGTGTGTGTGTGTGTGTGTGTGTGTGTGTGTGTGTGTGTGTGTGCGCCCACGCGTATGTATGTGTATATATATATATATATATACACACACACACACACACACACACACACACACACATATATATATATATATATATATATATATATATATATATATATATATATATATATATATATAAATATGTGTGTGTGTGTGTGTGTGTGTGTGTGTGTGTTTATATATATATATATATATATATATATATATATATATATATATATATATATATATATATATATATATATATATATATAAGTTCAGCATACTTCCCAGGTTGGGTCACCCCAGGCCTACAGCTATGTACTCGCTCACTGGGCAGCGGGCTCCCCTTCGTTCCCTGGGCGATCCACAGCGCACGTGTACTTAAACCGCAGAATAGAAAATAAATAACAGTGAATATATAAATCAGCAACCGACACTATATAAAACAAAACAGAGTCAGATTTATTTGAATTGTGCAGTAAAAGCTATAAAATCGAAATCTTCAAATACAGACAAAGAAAAAATTAGGAAATACTTAAGAAGCCCAACCGTTTAGCTTAATCTCCCCTAATTTGTGTGCTTAAAAAATCTACCCCATCTGTCCTTCAACTTTTCCTTAATATAGTCTCGCATACCCTCAACAACAACAAAAATCCACGATAATCTGTCATTATCAGGCTTAACCCGTTGGCTACAAAACTTTGTTTTGTCAGCTTTGTTGGCACATAGATAGCTTCACAAGTGACACATAGGAGTCATGCTTTACTTCTTATACTATCATTAATACTAATATTGTTTTGAACACTATTAATATCATGATATTATCGACAATACTAATGTTACTACTACTACTTTTACTATGCTACGACTAATTACAAAATATCCAGAAATTAAAGAAATTCGGTAAACAGTGAAATCATGTAGGACTGGTAACTGACTTATTGGGGACTAAATACTTCTGGAGCCATCGTTGTATAGGTAAACAAGTGGACTGTATACTTATCCTTCATCTTCTACCCCAAAATGTAACCAGAATCTACCCTTATCTAAGTTATTCTACCCCAATCATCAACCCATTAATCTTCATGTGATTCATACGTTTACTTAGCCACCTTGGATCGTCTCCAGAATCTAATCATGGCCATAGGCAACGCTGCTATACATTTTCATTACGATCCGTGAGTATCGTTACACGTAATCCTGGTGACAAATCAATGGACCAAGGAACCAATAAGTAAATAAATGCAGCTTGGATCATGACGTCTCCCTTTGGCAGAAGCAGTAATAAGGAAGATAGATTTGCTTACATCAAGTGCTTGTATTTAGAAGTCAGGCACCTCCACACCACTGGAATAATCTACTACGCGAATCTTAACTTGACTACCATTAGTATTCTGTATTTGAAGACTATATTCTTGCAAAGAAGCTAAACTCTTGGCTAGATGAAGTGAGGGAGTTACATTCTTTACTGGAAGACTTCCAGATGTGTTTCTGATCAAGTATCCACATAATGGGCTCCGAATGAACGCAACATTTAGCAGCGGTACTGTATACCTCCGGCAGTAGTTGTTTGTCCCGAGGGTGAGTCCCGCCAGTCATGAAGCGACGACCCTCTGCACTTCGTTAACTTTGAGTGTCGTCTTACAGGTATACGCCAGCTCTTTCCTAAAGAAAAAAAAATCTTCATATGAAGTGCTCTTGTTGATAAATGGGTTTGGGGAAAACGGAGGTTTGAAAAGACTTTAGACGAAAAATAGAATTGGATCAGACTAGGTCAGAGTGAGATGCGAATATGGCATGTGTCCAAGATTTTTTAGACAATGTCCGGGGAGATGGAAATGATTTTTGGAAGTGTAGTATACACAAACGAGTTTAACAAGACTGCGTTCTGTATATTCAATTATATATATATATATATATATA
>NC_051396.1:21833191-21835691 GCF_015228065.2 Penaeus monodon | reverse complement strand
ATGTTTCTAGGGAGTCCTGCAAGTAACAGAATCTCGTTCACTGAAAAGCACATTTTTTTTAAATGTTCGTGTAGTCTCTGGTTTCCGAAACGATGCTCTGAATCCGAAAACAAAAGAAGCCATTGCAGTCATTCGAATTTGACCCTAATCTTACTGTCCCATGTTGCAAGAACCCATTGCAATAATGCGATATCGACTTTGTATCCGGAGTTGCCAGTACCAATGAAATAAGTCGAAAATTTCTCTGTCTTTCGGTAAGAAAAAGAAGAAAAATATCTGTTTACATTAAAGCTCTGTTGGCCTTGAACTCTGAGTCCGATGTTGGAAAAAGCCATTGCAATAATTTGCAGGAAGCAATATTTCAGATGTGTGTGTGCTTTGGCTACAACTGGTCGGGATATGATATATTTTTAAATAGAACATAATACCATTTATTAATACTTTAGATAGACGGTAATAACAACAGCATTCTGAGGGAAAATCTGCATTTGAAATAAACAGTAAAACCGGAAGTTACTTGTTAATTGTCCTTTCCTGTTGGGAAATAATTTATACGGAATTCCACACTCATCTGATCAACACAAATATCTACGCGGCCGATTTGTATAATCAATTTTTCACTTCCATCCAATTTCCACAGAATCGAAACCGCCAATTTATAGAGATTTCCTCAGCAAACCAATTTACAAACATTTCCATACAGCTAATTCACTATAATCTAAAAGCCAATTTCCACACACATTTCCACACACTCGGACGATCTACAAGGTACGCCAAAAAAACGCACTCTTGCTTTCAATCAAGTATTTCAAAAGCAGGCATCCGCACCATTCCTTCCTTATTTTTAATTCATATTTCAACCCCTATCCATATGTTCCTTTTCACCGTTATTCGCACAACACTTTTTTTTTCGCTTTCAAACGTAGGCAAAATACCAAACGCGTTCCACGGTATTCACCAGCAAAGGTAGTGAAAGTGTACTACATTGCGAACGGATTACATGAAATTATTAGCCTCACTTTTGTTAATTAACGGGGATATGGCTTGGTATATCCTGTTAAAACTATTACTACCTCAAGTTCTATTACTGTTGCTACCACCACTGCTCGTCTTGTTACCTATTATTATTATTGTTATTATTATTACTTTTATTATGATTTTTATCGTCATTATTATTATTATTATTATCATTATTATTATTATTATTATTATTATTATTATTATTATTATTATCATTATTATTATTATCATTATTATTATCATTACGTATAATATAATAATGATAATAATGATGATATTAAAAAAAAATAATGATGATAATAATAATAATTTCATAATAATAACAAAAACAAAAACAAAAACAACAATAATAATAATAATTATTATTATTATCAATATATTCATTATTGTTTTTATTATTGTTATTATTATTTTTCAAATGGTAATTGTTAATTCTATCTATTATCATTATATTTCAAGGACCTATTTATCTGTAAAGAAACATAAACTGCTTCTTAATTATTAGAATTTATCAAAACCTTCAAGCTGTTCTTAGATTCCTAGTTTTCTCCTAAAATTTTCGGGTTATGTTTTTCATTTGTAAAGTTTCCTCATCATATATTGTTACAGAAAGTTATTTTTCTCACTGTGTAACTTTATTTACAAATAATTCACTATTATTTTCACTGAAGATAATCGTGAATACGTAAGAAAACAAAGAACAAGAAACATACCGACCTGCATCAAAGAAAACGGGAAAACGTTAAGAACTGTCTCGAAAATCAAATATATATCTCATATAATATAATGAAGTGATATGAAATAAAATGCAATGAAATGAAATGAAATTGAATAAATCAAAACAAAAGGAAATGAAATATATCAAAATAAGATAAAATGATTAAAAAATAGGAAATAAAATTAATTAACATAATATGAAACGAAATTGAGCGAAACAAAACGAGATGACATGACATGACATGACATGACATGACATGACATGACATGACATGACACGATATGATATGATATATGACATGATATGATATACGATATATGCTATGCTATGCCATGCTTTGCTATGCTATGCTATGCTATGCTACGATATGATTTGATATGAAACGGAACAAAAAAAATGAAATGAATTTAAAAGGGGAAAAAAATCTGGAATAATAAACAGAAATACTTGTTTGGGAGACAGCGATGCGTTAAATGTGGAGTTTAGACTACAGCTGCCTCCGATGTTTATTCAAATGCCATTGAAACTTCGTGAAAGTTTAGTAGAGGATTTGCATGTCATAGTCGAGAGTTCAGGTCTAGAGCTACTCTTTCGAAGGAGAGTTTGTTTACAAGCTGTTAAAACAACATACAAAAAAAAAAAAAAAAAAAAAGCATTGAACTCTCGAACTGCATAGTAAGTTTTTTTCCCCCCAAAACACGAAGGAAAGAAATATAATGTTTTGGCTTTCGAGTTATTGTCTAATAAACGTAGAAAATTCAA
>NC_051396.1:21823191-21825691 GCF_015228065.2 Penaeus monodon | reverse complement strand
GCGCACTGGATATTTTCAATATGATCTGACATCAATTAGGCTGGCATTTTATATCTAGATCGTGAACATTACAATGGAAGTGATATAGAAAAGAATAAAACATGGAGTTCCGACACCTCATCTGTTTATATATACGGCAACAGGCATCCTTTAACATATCGGTGGCGCCAAACGTTCGGATGCCGCTCGGATGGTCATCTTCTGACGTGGAGGCTGCAATCCAGGTCACTACACTGCAACATATGACCTACTTCATACACGTGGACACTTAATCACAAACAGGCCAATGCAATTCCTGGATTAGAACCCCGTAGGATTTAAACTAGGGGAGACAGGGGGGATAAAGAATAAAAAACAAGTGAAAGGATAAGTAAAGAAGAATAAGATGGGAAAGAATAGGGAGGAAGAACAGGAAGAAGGACAAGGGGAGGAAACACAAGCCGAAGAAGAAGAGGAAGAAGAAGAAGAGGAACCATTAAGAGAAAGAATAAATGGTAGAAGAACAAAAGTGAGAACAAGAGTAGATAGAACAGGTGGAGGATGAATAAGAGGAAGAATAAGAGGAGAAAGAACAAGTGGTAGAAAAAAACACGAATAAGAAGAACAAGAGGAGAAAGAACAGGTGTGCAGGAACAAGAATAAGAACAAGAGGAGAAAGAGGAATAATAATAAGAGGAGAGAAAAAAAGGGAAGAATAACAAGAGGAAGAACAAAAGGAAAGAGACCAGGAGGAAGATGAAGAAAAAGAAGAGGAGAAAAAAAGCGAGAAGAGGAAAAAGAACAAATGGAGAGAAATCAATAGGAAAAAAGAACAGAAGGATAAAGAACAAGAATATAAAGAACAAAGAGAACACCAGAAGGAGAGAGGCAGGAAAACCACGCCAAAATCTGCGCCGAAAAGTTATGTTGGCTCTGAGATGGATGGGGCCGTTAGTGGATAATGTGCGTGCGTGCGTGCGTGTGTATGTGTGCGTGCGTGCGTGCGTGCGTGCGTGTGTGTGTGTGTGTGTGTGTGTGTGTGTGTGTGTGTGTGTGTGTGTGTGATGTGTGTGTGTGTGTGTGTGTGTGTATGTGTGTCTGTGTGTGTGTGTGTGTGTGATTCTTAGATGGATGAGGATGTTATTATAGATATAAAAACATTAGGGATATATTATATCATATTGTACTGTGATGGATTCAATTCAGTGTCATTCATACATAACCAACGCTCAGGAAAAAAAAAGAAAATAAGAAAGAAAGAAAGGAAGGAAGAAATAGATAGAGAGGAAGAAAAAAAAAACAAGAATAAGAAGAGACATCATGAATAGGTGAACTGACAGAGAAATATAAGAAGAAATTACGTAATTCAGAACTCCCTCTCTGCTCAAGGCGTGCAACGGGAAGGTAATTAATATAAAAAAAATTGTGATGAATCGTCTTAGACTTATGATGAAAGAAGGCTATATAAAAACATCATATTCCGTATGATTTGTCATTAAGAGAAAGACAAAGGGGGATAAAGATTATTTCAATGTTGTATAAAAAAAGGGTAGTACTGGCTTTCTCTTCTTTGTGTGGGTGTAAGTCCGCGTTTCTGTCTCTGTGTCTGTCTCTCCGTGTGTATATCTGTCTGTCTCTCTTTCTCTCTCTTAGTCTCTCTCTCTCTCTCTCTCTCTCTCTCTCTCTGATTGACTTTCTTCTGTAGGATCCTCTCTCTCTCTCTCTCTCTCTCTCTCTCTCTCTCTCTCTCTCTCTTCTCTCTCTCTCTCTCTCTCTCTCTCTCTCTCTCTCTCTGATTGACTTTATTCCGTAGGATCCTACACGATTTTCATTTTATTAGAATGCAAATACACTGTACTCCTATTTAATCTTCACTCACTCCATTCAGTATGACGTATTTATATAACCCACCGCTGAAATATTAACGTGTTTACATACGGGATGGAACTCAGCTATTCTGAAAACAACAACAACAACAACAAAAAGAAGAAGAAGAAGAAGAAGAGCAAGAAGAAAAACGAATTCCGAAGCGTGTCTTGCCCAGCGGTTTCGGACAAGGGCCGTGAAGTGCGGTGTTCAAAAAGAATCCCATTGATAGAATTGCTATTTGACACGTATTGTATTTGTATGGTATCTTCAGCCATCTACTCCCATGCTTAGAAATGAAGAGGTTAGAGGAGCTGCAGGATCCCGTACCTGTGCCTGGATTAAAAGATACTAGATAAAAAGATTCGAAACAGTCTCGCGCGAATGGATTAGTGAAGAAGTATCTTATGCCGTTAAATCGATATGTTCTATAAATCCTGGACTTTTGTTTGTTATTTCCAACATGAATTGATTTATAATATATATATATATATATATATATATATATATATATATATATATATATATATATATATATATATATATATATAAACTTTTCGTAATTAATAGCTTATTACAGTATCATCAGACTATGCAGGATATTTTTAAAATTCAAAAACACATACTGGTCTGACTTTATTTCATTTTCAATAAG
>NC_051396.1:21813191-21815691 GCF_015228065.2 Penaeus monodon | reverse complement strand
TCTCTCTCTTCCTTCCTTCCTTCCTCCTCCTACCCCCCCCCTCTCTCTCTATCATACACCAGAAGAGCGACAACCCGTCGCGTACTCAGTCCCGATGGAACTTGTGGCTTTTGCGAAATGGTGTGACGTGAAGAATCACTTTCCACTTTTAAGGAATTTTCATGACTTGATGAAACTACTGGAATTCTGAGGAATTTATAAAATCTAAGGAATTTTGGTTATACATACATACATACATGCATGCATGCATACATAAATACATACATATATATATGTACATATATGTATATATACATACATATAATTATACATGCACATTTATATATATATCTTAGAAATAAATGTATCGAGGGCCACCATCAGTCATTGTCGACTATGACATTATTGTCCCCACACACTCCCGTATTGGTATAGTCAATGCCTGGGCGAAAGAATGTGAGGCGCAAGTTGCTGCCCATACGGCAGGCTCCCTCTCTCCACGCAGCTGAAGGATTCGAAGGAACGGCAGAGACCATACGGTTTGGCACAAGCGTCGTCGCAGGAGTTGCCAGAACGAGGTCGCAAAAATAACGAATTACCTTAGGGACTCCGGCTCCGGATTTTTCCTCAGGGTTGACTTCCGAAGTCTTTCATCTTATAGATGCCACAAGGCAGTGGATCGCTTTGTATAGGTTGGGCTCCCATTACACGGCACCAGTCCTAAAACCTTTGCCTACATGCGAACTGAACTATGTATATATATATATATATATATATATATATATATATATATATATATATATATATATATATATATATACATACACACACACACACACACACACACACACACACACACACACACACACACACACACACACACACACACACATATATATTTACATACATATATACATATATATATATATATATATATATATATATATATATATATATATATATATATATATATATATATATATATATATATAACTATATATAACTATATATATATACATATATATATATATATATATATTAATATATATTATATATATATATATATATATATATATATATATATGTACATAGTTCAGTTCGCACTCACACACACACACACACACACACACACACACACACACACACACATACACACACACACACACACACACACACACACACACACACACACACACACACACACACACACTCACACACACACACACACACACATATATATATATATATATAATATATATATATATATATATATATATATATATATATATATATATATATATATATATATATATGTATGTATGTATGTATGTAGATAGGTATATTTATATGTAAGTATATATGTATAGAAATTATTTTTTCTTTTTCTTTTCTTTCTTTCACGGCATGAACGATTAAGGAACATTCGACATACGCAATGGAGTCTAAACATGCCATGTGTTCAGATATTACTAGCGATATGACTGTTCTTGGCTCTAGATCTACATTTATCCTAACTTATCTACGTAAGGAGATAAGTTTTTACTCAGAAGATGCTGATTAAAAAACATAGTATGATTCTCTCATATATATCTTATCATATCAAAAGCTGTGGGTGCAGCGAAGGGGTAGCCTTTGATCCTCCCAAAGGTATGCTTCAGTTTCACTTTGAAATAACCTGAATACAGATAGTGAAAGAACAGCCAAGGTGCAAAAAAAAAAAAATCTTTAGGAAGTAGGTAGGGTGATGAAAATTGGATGGAACTGAAAGTAATATATTGTGACAACATTAATGTTACATATAGCATTAAAGCAAAAGGATTATTTGGTTCATGCCTTAATGAAGATTATTTCTGAAACCTTCAATTTCTGTTCTTTTCGTTACGCCTTTTAGTTCGTGTATCTGTATATGCCTTAGACACTGTGTCTGGTGTAATGATGACAAGTATGATCTCTTGCATATGCACTTATCTGCTGTGGGTGCATGATAAGACATGATAATGAAATAGCGTGGAGGCACAGGTATGATATACATTAATATGATAATTATGTTGGCGTTCTTTCATTTTTTTTGTTTACTTCTACCGAAAAAAAAAGAAAAAAGAAAAAAAGAAAAAAAGAAAGAAAGAAAGAAAGAAAAAAGTAAAAGAAAAAAAGAAAAAAAAAAAAAAAAAAAAAAAAAAAAAAAAAAAAAAATATATATATATATATATATATATATATATATATATATATATATATATATATATATATATATATATATATATATATATATATATATATACATATACGTACTTTACACAATCTGAAAAATCTAAAGAATATTAGTGAAATCTTAAGGCTTTTAGAGGCTCGTTTCAGGAATTCTCAAAATCTGAATGTCGAAGCATTGTGAAGAAAATAAACTTCTCCTGAGATTCAGCTTCAGTGCGTCTGAGTGTCAGCCGGGCTAAGGCATACTCTCTACCACTGTGTGTTTGTCCGGCCTTCACGTATAGTCTTTTAAAATGAATTTTATATGAAC
>NC_051396.1:21793191-21795691 GCF_015228065.2 Penaeus monodon | reverse complement strand
AAACAACTAATCGTGAAAAGATTAAAACAACAGCAACAACCAGAAACTATCAACCTCAGGAAAAAATTAACTGGCAACTGTCTGTGATGAGCTAAGTCTGCCTACAAATATTCGGTATCTTTAAAATTCATATTTAGTTTTTCTGTTACTTTGTAGTGGACCGCCTGTATACGTCTTCAACGGTCCCCTGCATATGCCTTCCGTCTCCCCCCTTACGAGATGAAGGACGGCGTCCACCCTCGCCCCACGGAGGAGGTTACAGCTTCTTACGCCTCCTTGTCTCCCCAAAGCCCTGCTTTTATACCCCGGTGGTGAGAAAGAAAACGGGAAGCACACCTGGAGCGTCTCACCTGCACGGCTTCGTTTTATTTGTCTGTTTTATTTGTTTTACCTTAGTTTTATGTGCATTTAATAAACATTTTTACATCGTGTTCTAGACGAACCTTTGCCGGATTAAAAATAAACCACAAAAGAGAAAATTAATGTGAAAAGAAACTTTTAATCCTTATTAATCTTATTTATTATAATTTTATCATAATTTCTTTATGAATATTTTACATCTTCCATTTTTTAAAACAATTTTACACTGAACGTTTTATTAACATATTTTATTATGATATAGACTTGTGCACGAAGTTTTTTTTTAATTTTTACTATTTTATTTCACAGAACTTTTATTCATTTGATGAACAATTTAAACATATTTTTATTACAATAAGAAGAATATCTTAGTGACCATAAGAATTTTTAGCTGCAAATCTTATGAGAACCAAAACTTGAGCCGAGGTGACAATGAAAAGTCCCAGGTAATCCCAGTTCGAGTTCAGGCCAATTGCAGTGCTGGACACTGTGGTTGTGGTGCGCAGGATAATGGTGGTCTCGGCAATATATAGACAGGTGACTAAGTTACATTTTATGTGAGAGAAGGTGGTTCTCATTTTAATGCTTGTGTTTCGTGTTTTTACTGTGTTTTATGTCTGTTTTGTCTTTGTCTTGTGTTTTACTGTGCTCGTGTATCGTTTTATGTTCTGTTTTTTAGTTTTGGTTTTACAAAATAAATAGATCATTTTATAATAATCTTTTCGTAAGTTCCCGATTGTTTGTAAGAAGGGAGGCTGAATAACACCTACACATATTTTAGTCTCTAAAGTTTAAAAGGCAAATAATAAAAAACCTTAAAGTATAGACGAAGCATCTGTACACGCCTCTCCTCGGGATTCTAACCACGCCTACCTCACTTCGGCTCATTTGCACAACTACGCTTCACGCACATAAACACGCACACTACTTTCCGCAATTCTTCTGACCTTGCACCCCCCCCCCCCTTACACAATACACTCGTTCCCGAACGTACTAATCGGGTGGTGGCAGTGACCTCTTTACACCCATTGAATGAGCCTGGGGGACGTTGCAAATAATAAAAACAACAACTTTACTTTATAATTTTTACTTTCTAAAAGATACTTGGCGAATCGGAGTAATCCTAGTATCAGTACACATGATCAAAGGGTGGCTGTCTAGTGTCTAGTCCGTGAAAAGTGGATTAAAAGAAAATCATACGAACAGAATCAGAGAGCCTAGTGTTGGGTCAATTCATTTTCACACTCTATATGTACATTAATTAACAAATATTAATTAACACTTTTATTAGAGTGGTGAGGGAACTGTCGACCAGTCTTTCCCCATTGTCAGCTGAAAACATTGCTTCGGATCTCCTGCGATTTAATTTAGAATTAATTCCCTTGATTTTTTTTTTCTAAGAGAAAAATGAAAGTCATATTGGATCTCAAATATTACTTTAATTAATGATGCCTTTTAAGTGGATATTTGATAATATTCAAAGGTATCCATGTCCTTGGGTAAAGAGCATGGGTGTATAGCGGGGAGGGGGGAGGGTTATCCCACAACAGCTTCTAGAACACGGAAAATTTTTCTTTATTTGCTTCATTGTTTATCCCAAGGATCTGAGATTATTCTAGCATGAATAAGGCGTGGGTCTTATACTGCATAAACAGAAAGAAAAAACTGTTCCATTTTTATGCCGCTTTGCCTACATCCTAGAATATTTTGTTGTTGATAAAGGAACACCATCCATGGATTGGAGGATACACGTTCATTTATTTCTCTATATCGGCCAGCAGTTACCGGAAACACACACACACACACACACACACACACACACACACACACACACACACACACACACACACACACACACACACACACACGCAAGCACAAACACCCACACACCCACAACAATATTTAAAACACCGACTACCACTTGTATTCCTTAACTAATGGTCTTGTACAGACGGTCTGCAACATAGCTCTCTGCTGAACACCTTGCAAAGTTACCAAACAGGATTAATCAGAAACTATTAATAAGTTATATGTCGTGCCAATTAAAGTTACGATACAAGTTCCTTCCCTCCCTCCCCTCTCTTGCTCAAGTTCACGGCCTACAGGATTTATAACGTGGGTTCTCTGTATCAGTTACATG
>NC_051396.1:21778191-21780691 GCF_015228065.2 Penaeus monodon | reverse complement strand
ATTTTTTGGAAGAACATAACCAGCTCCATCACCGTGGTGCCAGAGGTTGTAGTCGCTACAATGTAAAGGGTTTATGGCCCGTATTTTAAATATTCAGGAAGGACAAGGGGCTGCGGGCAGGAGCTCACCAGGAAAAGGGAAAGCCCGCAAAAACGACGGAAAGGACAACGACAAGGGGAGGGCCGCTGCCACTAAAAGGGTGCGTCGGGCGAGGGGAAGGTGTGGGGGGCCGGCACCGTAACTGCCCCACAAACCGCCACGAGCACCCCCCCACCTGCCCCGACCGCCCCCCTCGCCGCGGAGTGGCGAGCCCCCCAGCCACACACACCCCCCCGGGGCCCGCGTGACTCACCAACCCACAGGAATTCCCGCAACGCCGGGGGGTTTCCCCCATCCTAAAACAGACAGGAAAAACCATTGGTGAAAAAGACATGGTAGGCCGAGGAAATAAAAAGACAGGAAAAAATTGCGAAATAAAAAAAAGCACGGAAAGGGAAGTAAATTAAAAAAAAATGATAATGGAGAAAAAAAGTGTCAGACGGGGGAAAATTGCGTTTGATTGTTATGATCAGTGAGGGGAAAATACGAAGAGGTTTTGATTTTATTTTACCACGACAAAAGTGACGGAAACAGGGAAAGTGCGTTCTGATGAGTTAGTGATTTTGAAAAAAGAATGAGGTCTCTGAAAATTTTTATTCACTGCGTTCTGAGATTTTTATGATTTAGTGTGCGCAATACGAATGAGGTCTCGATTTTTTATTACGTAGGGCGGACCACTGAAACAGGGACGACAGGACAAAAAATGCGCGACGAAGAGCGAAGGAAACCCGATCTGGGGGCCCCACACCAGAAAATGCTTCAGGTACGGTTTATGCGTATAGTATCAAACGCGGAAAGCGCGCAACAAAAGAAAAAGAAGATACAAAAAAAAATACTAAGCAGAAAAGAAATAGCAGACTAAAAAAGTTTTCATAAAAAAGAAATTTGACCAACAGTTAAAATAGGGTGTGAGGGGGAAAGAAAAATTACTTTGCTTTCAGGGAAATTTAAACGTTTTTAAACCCGTAAAATTTAATGACGCTTTACTTTTTCATAACAAAAATTTTGACTTTATCTGTTTTAAAGAGCCCTTCACACAGTCACTAAAAAAAAACCGCCCCTAAAATTTAGGGGTCCACCCATCGAAACAGGAAGACGGGCCATTGATTAGTCAGTGACCCCATCCCGCATAATTGGTCAGAAAAAAATGACAATAATGTGCAGTATCAGCATTTCATATTCGAACAGCCTCGGATTTTTTCTCTTAAAATTTAAAACGCAAGGTGTAGAAAGTTTCAGACTGTTTCCCCCCAAACTTAGAACAGGGCCAATATTGGGAGTTTAAGCTGACTTTAACTTTTGGAGATAGCAATGCAATGAAAATGGCAAAGATTTCCAATTTTGTGAAACAGATCTATGACAGATATGATACGCAGGAAAATCAGTGGGGGGGGCAGGCTAGTTTATGTAAAGGAAGGGATCTTGTGCAGGAAAAACGCAGAAGCATGCTGAAACAGAGAATCTGACCACTTTGCAATAGAAACGAATACGCGTGTTTTAATACTCACCCCCAAAAAAAAAGGGTCAAAATTTCTACCCCCCCTTACCTTACACACTTTAAAATCAGTATCTATGACGGACAAGTTTAACCCAGTAAAAAGTGTTGAAAATTTTTCCAGGACATGACAAGGGGCAGATTACTACAAACGGGTCGTCCCAAAAAAAACCTTCAAGAACGCAAAATCACAAAAGCTGCAAACAACCTAAGGGGTCGGGCCCTACATTTTTAGGGGAAAAAAAGCAGCAGGGGCTTTAGATATCACAAAGGTAATACCCCGGGCAACCTTTTTAATTTTTTAAGGCTAACAAAAAACCTACGGGAAATTAAAAACTATTTTAGAAATGAACATTTTAAAAGTTTTACAAAACATAACAAAAAACCCAATGTCGGAGGTCTGGAAAAAAAAACGAATTTTTAGGGAAACCAAAATAAACCCCCCCCGTCCATGTCCTCTTTCACAAGCAGATATTCCCCTTTTCAAGGGCTGGGGGCTCCAAATGAGCCACTTCCCCAAAAATTTTAGGGTCACCTTTGCAATTAAAAATTTCACGAAATTGCCATTGGAGATTTTAGTTTATTTGACCCTCAGACTTTTTCTGAGATCCGAGTGGGGAAATGAACAATGCACTGATCAAAGGAAAAGCGTCCCCCCCAGGTGGGAGGAATTCCATAGTGTCCTCCGCCTTTAAACTCAGGTACCTGGGAATCCCCTTTTTCACCTATACAGGTTTAAATTTTCACAGGATTCTGCCGGCTCCGGACACCAGTTAATCATCCCTAAACCCAAATCAAACACTGAAAATACCGACCAATTTCTTTAAACCTCATGTGTTTCAAAATTCTAGAAAGGGTAATTTGAAAAAGACCAGGTACAGGTACAAAGGTAAATTCTCACAGACT
>NC_051396.1:21754916-21763091 GCF_015228065.2 Penaeus monodon | reverse complement strand
TGTGGTGTGTGTGTGTGGTGTGTTGTGTGGGGTGTTTTGTGTGTGTGTGTGTGTGTGTGAGTGTGTGCATATATTTAAATTCATACTTACCCATATGAAGCTCTTGAAAGTCGCATTCAAATTATTAAAAAAGCAGGAAGTTACTGAAAAATATAAAAGAAAATAGCGCACATCACAATACCATACAGCAACAAAGAACCGCTGCGGAAAACTAATTTGGATCCTTTTTGAATCGGTGCAAATGATTTTTTTTTTCACTTTTTTTTTCTTTTTTTTTTATCTTATCCCCTAGGGCAAAGGGAGAAAAAAAATGAAAAGGGAGGGAGGGAGGGAGAGAGAAAAAAAAAGAGGAGGAAGAGGGAAGGTGAGGAGGAGAGAGAGAGAGAGAGAGAGAGAGAGAGGAGCGAGAGAGAGTGAGGGGAAGAAAAGAGGGGGAAGAGGGGGGAAGAGGGGAAAAGATAGAGAGGAGAGAAGAGGAGAAGAAGAGCAGAGAGAGAGAATGAGGTTGTGGAAGAAAGAGAGAGGGGAAGGGGGGGAAGAAAGAGAGAGGGAAAAGGAGGGGAAAGAGAAAGGGAGAGATAAAAGAGGAATAGATAGATAGATAGAGAGAGAGAGAGAGAAGAGAGAGAGAGAGAGAGAAGGGGTTTTTAAAGAGGAAAATGGGGAAAGAGAAAGGGAAATGATAGGAAGGTTAAATAAAATTGAAAGAGAGAAAAGAGAAAAGAGAAAGAAGTGAAGGATTGAACTGAAATGTGTCATAAGCCCGATGATTCAAATTGGCTGAAAAAAAAAGGAAAAATGAAAAAGATGGAAAAAACCCTTAACTTTTGGGATTCAAAATCTGCGTAAATAACGATTTTTTTTTTTTAATTCTGTTTTTGGGATGTCTGTATAAAATTAAATTTCCATTTTGGAGTTTTTTTATTATTTTAATTATTTTTTTTTTTTATTTTTTATTTTATTGTCATTTTTTTACATTTTAAATTTTTTAATTATGTCATTATTTTTTTTTATAATTATATTATTATTATTTTTATAATTTTTAAATTATATAATAATTATATATTATTTATTATCATTATTATTATTATTTTTTATTTTATTACCATTATTATTTTAATTTACTATTATTATTATCATTTTTTTATTTATCATTATTATTATATTTTATTATTATTTATTATAATATTTATTATTTATTATTAAATTTATTATCATTATCATTATTTTATTATTGTTATTATTATTAGTATTAGATTAGTATTAGAAATCATTATTATTATTGTTATTATTATTATTTCATTTTATTATCGTCATTCGATTATCATCAATGTTATCATATTTATCATTATTATTATTATTTTTATTATTATTATTATTAGTATTTTTACACTACATACTACACTATACTATTACTTTTATTATGTCATTATCATTATTATTATCATTATCATTACCGTTATTATTATTATCATTCTTATTGTTATTATTATCAGTATGATTATCACTATAATTATTATTATTATTATCATTATTAATTTTATGTTATTATTATTATTATTATTATTATTGTTATTATCATTATTACCATTATTATTATCATTATTACTATCATCATCGTTAGTAGTAATAGTAGTAGCAGTAATAGTATTCATGTGGACAAATGTAGAAAAAATTTATGGAAGAGAATAACATCTTGTATTGTGAAAATATTCATCTTCATATATGCCTTTTCTACAGTTATAATCATCATTATCATTGCCATTACTATTATTATTATTAATATCAATGTCATCATCATTATCATTATTATTATTATTATTATCATTCTCATTCTCATTATCTTTGTTACTATTATCATTATTGTCTTTATTACTCCTATTATTCTTGTTATCATCATCATCATTATTGTTGTTGTTGTCTTAATGTTATCATCATTATCAATATTATTAGTCATAGTATTACTAGCAGCAGTCGTACTAGTAACAGAAGTAGTAGTAGTGGTAGTAATAATTATAGTAATATTTGTAGTAGTGGCAGTACTTGTTGTAGTAACAGTAGTTGCACTTGTTGTAGTAATATTATTATCATTACTACTATCATCATTATCATCACCGTTATTATTATTAGGATTAGTGCTATTGTTATCATCATCATAATTATTATGAGTACCATTATCATTACTATCATTATAACCCTTATCAGTATTTTCATTATCATTTTCATTATTTCTATCTCTCAAGGTAGCACAGTTGTAATCAGGCTCGGTTTTATGATAAGACATAATGCAACATATAGTTTATCAATCTGAACCGCAATAACGCTAAAATTTTCTTTGATTGTTTTGTTTATTTGTAACTGAAATAATTATATACTTTTGCAGCCATCATGTTTCACTCGATATTTTGACAGATAATTGATTATTGACTGTTAATAGAGTATGACAGTGCAAATTACTGGTTTATACGGTTTACTTTTTGAATGAGAGTGTGTGATAGAAAGACAGACAGACAGACAGACAGACAGACTGACAGACATGCAGGCAGACAGAAAGGCAGGTAGATAGACAGATAAGTAAATAAGTTGAAAAACAGACAGAAAAAGAAGAGACAGAAAAAGAGTGACAGATATCTTTAATTTTTACAGACATTTATATACAATTTTAAGAGACTAAGCCCTTCGGGGATTTAATAGCATGTATATCTTAAGCTTAGGCAATATACAGTTGTTTAAGTAGCTTAAACATTATTCAAATATCAAGTTGCAATGACGCCTGAATAATTCTAACGGTTGTAAATCCAAGAAAGAATATATATATATATATATATATATATATATATATATATATATATATATAATAATGTATGTATATTATACATACATACACACACACATAGATATATATATATATTTTATATAAAATATAATATTATATAATATATATATATATATATATAATTATATATATATAGTGTGGGGTGGTGGTGTGTGTGTGTGTGTGTGTGTGGATTTATATATATGCATATATGTATATGATTACCTAAAACAGGTAACACCGGCACTCTCCGTGGAAAGGAACTAGGGACCCTACCACGTACTCACTCAAAGAGCATCACAACATGAAAACTACAATTAAGTATCATGCTGTGACCACGGCGGCTGACATAAACCCTACCGTTAAAAAAAATATTATATATATATAACATAATATATAATATATAATATAAAATATATATATATAATATATATATATTTTGGGGTGGTTGTGTGTGTGTGTGTGTGGGTGGTGTTGGGTGTGTGTGTGGTGGTGTGTGGTGTGTGTTGTGAGTGTGTGGTGTGTGTGTATTGTATAATATATATATACATATATATACATATGTGATAATACAATATCAATTACACCTTTATAATACATATATATATATATAAATATTTATATATTATATATATTAATATATATAAATATATATTATAATGGAAAAAAGGGAAGATGGCCAGAGACTGGGTAAAATCAGTCTTTTGTCCATACCAAAAAGGTAACGCACCCCAAATTTTGCAACAATAACAGGACAATGCATAATAAATCACAGCAGCAAAAAAAAATTGAAAATATTGCTGAAAGAATGAGGGAAGTTAAGAGAAGAATTTGCAGACGAACAAGCAGGTTTTGCCCCCTGGAAAAGGTACAGAAACCAGATTCTAAAAACGAAATGATCCAAGAGAAAAAAAAGAGAACATCAGAAAGACCTTACCTGGTTCTACGATTACTGAAAGCTTTGATACTGTGACACGATACCTCGGAATAAACATGAACGATTATGAAGTTTCCAAAACAAAATCATCCAAAATAATAAAAGCAAAGTATGACCAACAAACAAGCGGCTGTAAGAAAACCCCTTATGGGTTAACAGAATGGTTCGAAGTCAAAAAAAAGGAGGCGACAGGGTGCATTCTGTCTCCGCACCTCTTTTAAATATATTCTGAAACAATTATGAGAGGTGCTCTGGAGAATTTGAAGGAACTAGATATTGGAGGATACAAAAATATCAAACTCAGGTACGCCGATGATATAGTTTAATTGCCAGCAGTATCACTGAACTACAACAGCTACTAGATAAAGTAGAAAGCAAGCGAAAAGGCTGGTTTGTTTCTTTAAAGCCAAGAAAACTAAGATCATGAAGATTCAAAGATAACCGGCAATGAACAATGAGAACAGTTTCAAATCAATGGAAAGGGGTTTTGGAAAATGGAAAGAGTTCATTATCACAACACATATGATGATTCACCGGAGATAAAAAGAAGAATTACCATTGCCAAAAACGCCACAGTTGCTCTCAATAACATTGAAAAGACCGAAGAAATTTCCTTTGGACAAAGCTGAGGTATTGCACTATTAGTTTTTTTCCAATTGCATCATATGGTTTTGAGTGTTGGGCGAAGAAGAAGACAAGAAAAAGACAATAGTTTGAAATGTGGTGATTACAGACGAGTACTACGTATAAGGGGGACAGAGAAGAAAAAAGAATGATGAAGTGCTGAGAAAAATAAATTTTAAAGACCGACTGTTGGACATCTTGAACAAAAGGAAACTAAAATTTATTGGTCAGGTGATGAGAAGTAAAAGTATGAGAAAAACTTGCTGACAGGGATGGTGAAGGAAACAGAGGAAGAGGCAAACCGAGGACAAGACTGAGCGGGCAACATCAAAGATATTTGCGGGCTGTCGATGGTACAAGTGGAAAGAAAAGCGTAAGATCGAGTTGAGTGGCGAAGGATGGTGGAGAGGTCCACGGCTTTCTCAAAATGAGCATACCGTTATTGATGAGATATATATATATATGTTTTATATATACATATATATATATATGTGTGTGTGTGGTGGTGTGGGGTTGTAGTATGATGTATATATATATATATATTATATATATATATATATATATATAAAATATATAATATAAATATATTCTTCTCTTTTAACGGAGGTTCATGTCTGAGCCGCGTGGTCACAGCAGATACTTTAATGTAGTTTTCATGTTGTGATGCTCTTGGGGTGAGTACGTGGTAGGGTCCCCCGTTCCTTTTCCCCAGAGAGTGCTGGTGTTACCTTTTTAGGTAATCATTCTCTCTATTTTATCGGGCTGGGACCAGCACGACTTGGCTGGCTTGGCCCCCCTAGGGCTAGGTAGGCAATGGAGGTGAAGCTCCTGCCCAAGGGAACAACGCGCCGGCCGGTGACTCGAACCCTCGTACTCAGATTGCCCTCGTGACAGTCTTGAGTCCCACGCCAACCCTCGGCCACCGCGGCCTTGACGATCATGGGCTTCCATGATTTTCTTTGGGGGAATTAGAGCGGTGGTTTTCCATGCCATCCGCCCCCTGTTTTTTTTTTTATCGAGTCACCGTCTCATCTACCCCGGGACTGACTTGGCTGCTATCACCAAGCGGCTAGGCAGGCAACGAGGTGAAGTTCCTTGCCCAAGGGGAAAAAACGCGCCGGCCGGTGACTCGAACCCTCGAATCAGATTACCGTCGTGACAGTCTGACTCCGACGCTTAACCATTCGGCCACCGGCCCATAATATATAGATATATATATATATATATATTATATATATATAATATATATAATATATAATATATTATATAAATTTTAATAAAATATATAAATTACCAGCTATTATCATCACCATTCATGCCGGGTTTTTCTTGGCCCTCAAATTCTCATTCAATCGTGTCAGAATAATAAAATTCAGATAAAATTCTGATTTTAACCACAATCAGAAATCCAATTCTTTACATATGCTTGATTGTTTGTTTGTCTCTTCGCACATGTATGTGTGTTCATTATGTAGACGATATTGGCCATGGATTCACAGCCAAAATAACATAACTTTCATTGCAACGTTGCTAAGCGGAAATTACTATGTCCAGGCATTCGTTCATTTGATAATCCGAATCCACGTCAACGAACGCAAGATAATGAATTTAATATTTCCTTCAATATTGTCGACTTTGGCATTTGTCCGTTCTATTGTTTTGATATCGTGTAATATATATATATATATATATATATATATATATATAATAAAAATTTTCTATATATATATATATATTTTAATAATAAAATATAAAATATAAAATATAATATATATATTATATATATATATATATATATATAATATTATGTGTGTGTGTGTGGTGTGTGTGTGTGTATATTAATTAAAATATATAGTATATAATATATATATATATAAAATTTTATATAAAATATATGTGTGTGGTGTGTGTGTGTGGTGTGTGTGTGTGTATATATATGCACACACACACATCGAGTATGTGAGTGTGTGTGTGGGTGCCTATATAATATGTGTGAAGGTAAATGTAAAATATTAATATAATATATATAATAATTATATATATATATATAATATAATATATATATAATATATTTTATATATATAAAGAATGCCGCGATGGTCCAGTTGTTAGAGCACTGGACTCCGACCCTCATGGTCCTGAGTTCAATTACCCTGTGTGTGTGTGTGTGTGTGTGTGCGTGTGGTGTGGTGTGTGGGGTGTGTGGTGTGTGTGTGTGGCGTGTGTGTGTGTGGTGTGTGGGGTGTGTGTGTGTGTTTTGTGTGGGTGTGTGTGTGGGTGTGTGTGTGGGTGGTGTGTGTGTGTGCTATATATATATATATATAATATATATATATAAATAATTTTAATTTTAAAATTACATATAATGATATAATATAAATAATAGATTATATATATATATAAATTATGATGTATGTATGAAAGTAAAATGTATATAAATATAATTATATAATATTATATAATATATATAAATTATAAATATATAAATATATATTTTATATAAAATATATAGATATAAGGATATAATATATATATAGATATATATTATATATAATATAGATATTATATTATATATATATATATATAATAATTATATATAGTATATACACATAATAACACATATGGTGTGTATGTATTTAAATATATATATATATTAACATATATTATTATTATATATAATATATATACATAAATATAATATATATATATATATATATGTAAGATATATATATATATATATATATCATATGTGTGTGGTGTGTGGTGTGTGTGGTGTGTGTGTGTGTGTGTGGTAATATATATATATATAATATAATATATATTATTATTAATAATATATATATATATAATATATATATATATATATTATATATATATATATATATTTGTGGTGTGTGTGTGTGGCGATGGTCCAGTGGTTAGACACTATAATATTATATATATATATATATTATATTAAATATATATATCATATATATAGATATATATATATTATATATAATATATATAATATATATATAATATATATATATGGTGGTCTAACCACTGGACCACGCACACACACACACACACACAAAATAGATATATATAACTATATAAATATATATATAATATAATAGATATATAGATAATAGATATAATATATAATAGATAAGATTTTACACACACACACACACACACACACACACACACACACCACACACACACACACAGTATATATAATATATATAATATATATATAGATATATATATATATGAGATATATAGTAATATATATAGTATGTATATAATATATATATAAAATAAATATATGATAAAGATATATATATATTTATAAAACATACACACATATGTGTAATATGTGGTAGAACATATTATATAGAAAATATATATAGATAATAATATATAGATAGAAGATAGTAGATATAATATGATATATAGAGATATAGTAGATATAGATATATATAGATATAGATATATATATATATGATATATATATATATAGAGATAGATAATATATATAGATACTATATAATATATATATGTATATATATATAAATAATAATATATAGTATATAATATATATATATATATAGACACACACACACACACACACACACACACACACACACACACACACACACACACACACACACACGCACACACACACACACAACACACACACACACACACAACACACACGCACACACACACACACACACACACACAGGGTAATTGATCTCAGGACCATGAGGGTCGGAGTCCAGTGCCTACCCGACCTCGGGATCCCCCCCCCCCC
>NC_051396.1:21751788-21754816 GCF_015228065.2 Penaeus monodon | reverse complement strand
CCGGTAGGGCCAAAAAAACGTTGCTCACGAGGATCTGTGAATATATTTAAAATCGATGCCTTCAAAAGATGAAGCTGAAAATTAATAGAAAATAAAGATGATGATTGATTGATGATGATGATGAGAATGATGATGATGATGATGGTGACGAGTATGATCTTTGATAAAAAAGGATGATGATGATGATGATGATGATGATGATAATGATAACGATGATAATGAGGATGAGGATGAAATGATGATGGTGATGGTGATGGTGATGGTGATGGTGATGGGGATGATGATGATGATGATGATGATGATGATGAAGATGATGTGATTGATGATTGACGATTGATGATGATGATGATGATGATTGTAATAATAGTAACAATAAAAATGATAATTTTGATTATTCAAATTATAATAATCATAATGTTAATTATATGGATACTAGTGATAATAATGATGATAATAATAATAATAATAATAATAATAATAATAATAATAATAATAAAAATAATATAATAATAAAGTAATGATGATAATCATAATAATAATAATGAAAAAATAATAATAATAATGGTAATAATATAATAAGAATAAGAATAAGAATAGGAATAAGAATAATGACAATGATAATAATGATAATTGTAATAATAATAATAATAACGGTATGATGATAAAAAAATAGTGATAATCATTATGATGAAAATACCAATATAAAGAAACATGGAAATAATAACAATAACAAATAAGGAACAAGCAAATCCCAAAACAAACACAGTGCAATACGAGCATCCGTCGGGGTGTGACGTTCAATTTATCATTCATTTCTGCTTCTAAATGAACCAGGAACCTCTTCCCGCTTTTGCCGTGATATTTGCGGTCTGGAGGCATTGTTTGTTGTTCCTCTTTGTTCTATTTGTTCTTGTTCTATGAAAGAAAGAGGATACGGGTATTTTGAAACCTGAGTGTATGCTTGTTTAAAAAAAAGGAAGGAAGTTGTGGACATAATTAGATGTGTTTGTGTGTGTGTGTGTGTGTGTTATAGACGATGTAATAAAAGCGAAGCCATTTCATCTATGAGCGGCAGCGAGTCACTGTCGTGGCCGCTCCTCTTTTCACACTAAACGTAATCAACTTAAGGCAAATATGAACTGCCTTTTCAAAATAAATTAATTTAAGTTTCTGCTCTTCGTGTTTCCGTTTCCCTAACTTTGCATTCGTTAATGGTTTTGCAATGGGAAGAAAAGAACAGGGACTTTGTATGCAGTACCTGAACAGGGTGATGTATAGGTTGAATACATTATGAAAACTGCGCGTGTCTCTGTCTCAAAAAGGTGGACGTAAATATAATAGTGTTTTGATATGATGTAAGCCTTTCGTTGTATATAGGGATTCAGCTGGTTTTGCAATTATTTGTCAAAAAAAAATCTTTCTCAAACTAACCGTAATCGAAATCATTAAAATGCACATTACATATACTTTTTAAAATTAATATTCAACCTTTTCCTTACGTACTTTTTAAAGAAGACCAACTTTTGCCGAATAAATGCTTGTAAATCCTGTCTTCATTTAACTAGACAGAAAGCTATTCTAGGAATGTGGCAGCTACATACCGGCTCGCTTATTACCCTTCCGTACATAGGCATGTGTGACCTTACAAACATATTTTATGGAATTTCATTATGCCAGTCTAACATGGGTAAATTTACTGTGGCTTTAATTGGCTCTGTGTGTGTGTATCGTGATTCGGGGGTTCGTCTTACAAGGAATTAAATTATGATAACAATATTAAAGACGATGGTAATGATAATTACAGTAAGAATAATTAGAAAAGCATTAATATTGATTATAATAATATTGATAACAATAACAGTTATAATAATACTAATAATGATAATGATGATGATATGATGATGATAATGATTAATAATAACAATGATAAGGATAAATAATAACAATGATTAGGATAAACAATAACAATAGTAATAGTAACAACGATAACAGTAACCACAATGCAAAAACAAAACAATGATGATTATGGTGGTAATAATGATACTTTCAAATTAATTACATAAAACTTCTTAATTTCCAAATCTTTCGTTTTTTAGTTCTATTTCATGTTATATTCTAGCAAATTGTATGTGGTTGAAGCTGATATTTTTGGAAATATAGTTGAAGTTACAAATTCAATAGAGTCATGCGAATCACCGTTGGGAATAATGAAATTAACATGAAAATACTCGTGTGTGTGTGTGTGTGTGTGTGTGTGTGTGTGTGTGTGTGTGTGTGTGTGTGTGTGCATGCGTGCGTGTGTTCAGTGATGAAGCGCTATTTTTAGCATGACCGTCATTTAGGACTTAAAGTAAATTTAGAATTTAGAAATTTAGGTACATTTGACAACCTCTCAGATGATTTGAGGAAGTGCAGTGACGAAAAAGTTTCAAAGTTGAAATATAATAACGTCGATGTCATTTAACTACTCAGTAAAAAAAAGATCAGTGGCTATTTAGAAATCGTGCGCCGAGTTTCGCAATCACACTCACGGTGTGCACATGCGCGCTTATGTGTGTGCCAATGTCTCGCAAAGGATAGGACGGAGTCTTTCGAATGACTTTGGATCTGGTTGTAGGAGATTACGTAGCAGTCCTTGCCAAGCTGTGTATAGGACTGAGATCCACTCACCTAGTTTGGTCTTCAGCTGCACGCATGGCCATTGTACTACAGCGGTCCTCTTTTATGTGCTGTGTGGAGCAGCGGTACCGATCTCGTCTAGCAATCTTGCTGACTTGCGTTCAAATCCCTCGCCGCCAGTGGATGGTAACCCTGGCCATTCCTTGCGCACAGGGGATAATTTAGAAGCAAAATGAAACAGACAGTATGTCACACCAAGAATATCCATTGTAAGAAATGGAATCAAACTAGATTAATTATATATGTACGTGCAGCAGACAATGATTTAATGAAAAAAAAAGTTGTACCACATAATCGTACCAGATTAATATATCTTTGATCCCATTATACGTCTTTTCACTAAATAAAA
>NC_051396.1:21744288-21746788 GCF_015228065.2 Penaeus monodon | reverse complement strand
ATGTGCACACCGTGAGTGTGATTGCGAAACTCGGCGCACGATTTCTAAATAGCCACTGATCTTTTTTTTACTGAGTAGTTAAATGACATCGACGTTATTATATTTCAACTTTGAAACTTTTTCGTCACTGCACTTCCTCAAATCATCTGAGAGGTTGTCAAATGTACCTAAATTTCTAAATTCTAAATTTACTTTAAGTCCTAAATGACGGTCATGCTAAAAATAGCGCTTCATCACTGAACACACGCACGCATGCACGCACACACACACACACACACACACACACACCCCACACACACACACACCCCACCCCAACCACACACCCCACACACCCCACACGAGTATTTTCATGTTAATTTCATTATTCCCAACGGTGATTCGCATGACTCTATTGAATTTGTAACTTCAACTATATTTCCAAAAATATCAGCTTCAACCACATACAATTTGCTAGAATATAACATGAAATAGAACTAAAAACGAAAGATTTGGAAAATTTAAAAAGGTTTATGTAATTAATTTGAAAGTATCATTATTACCACCATAATCATCATTGTTTTGTTTTGCATTGTGTTTTCTGTTATCGTTGGTACTATTTCTATTGTTATTGTTTTTTCCCAATCATTGTTATTATTTATCCTTATCATTGTTATTATTAATCATTATCATCATCATATCATCATCATTATCATTATTAGTATTATTATAACTGTTATTGTTATCAATATTATTATAATCAATATTAATGCTTTTCTAATTATTCTTACTGTAATTATCATTACCATCGTCTTTTAAAATTGTTTCATAATTTAATTCCTTGTAAGACGAACCCCCCAATCACGATACACACACACAGAGCAATTAAAGCCACAGTTAAATTTACCCATGTTAGACTGGCATAATGAAATTCCATAAAATATGTTTTGTAAGGTCCCCACATGCCTATGTACGGAAGGGGAATAAGCGAGCCGGTATGTAGCTGCCACATTCCTAGAATAGCTTTTTTGTCTAGTTAAATGAAGACAGGATTTACAAGCATTTATTCGGCAAAAGTTGGTCTTCTTTAAAAAGTACGTAAGGAAAAGGTTGAATATAATTTAAAAAGTATATGTAAGTGCATTTTAAAGATTTCGATTACGGTTAGTTTGAGAAAGATTTTTTTTTGACAAATAATTGCAAAACCAGCTGAATCCCTATATACAACGAAAGGCTTACATCATATCAAAACACTATTATATTTACGTCCACCTTTTTGAGACAGAGACACGCGCAGTTTTCATAATGTATTCAACCTATACATCACCCTGTTCAGGTACTGCATACAAAGTCCCTGTTCTTTTCTTCCCATTGCAAAACCATTAACGAATGCAAAGTTAGGGAAACGGAAACACGAAGAGCAGAAACTTAAATTAATTTATTTTGAAAAGGCAGTTCATATTTGCCTTAAGTTGATTACGTTTAGTGTGAAAAGAGGAGCGGCCACGACAGTGACTCGCTGCCGCTCATAGATGAAATGGCTTCGCTTTTATTACATCGTCTATAACACACACACACACACACACAAACACATCTAATTATGTCCACAACTTCCTTCCTTTTTTTTAAACAAGCATACACTCAGGTTTCAAAATACCCGTATCCTCTTTCTTTCATAGAACAAGAACAAATAGAACAAAGAGGAACAACAAACAATGCCTCCAGACCGCAAATATCACGGCAAAAGCGGGAAGAGGTTCCTGGTTCATTTAGAAGCAGAAATGAATGATAAATTGAACGTCACACCCCGACGGATGCTCGTATTGCACTGTGTTTGTTTTGGGATTTGCTTGTTCCTTATTTGTTATTGTTATTATTTCCATGTTTCTTTTATATTGGTATTTTCATCATAATGATTATCACTATTTTTTTATCATCATTACCGTTATTATTATTATTATTATTATCATTATTCTTGTTCTTATTCTTATTCCTATTCTTATTCTTATTCTTATTATTATTATTATCATTATTATTATTATTATTTTCATTATTATTATTATGATTATCATCATTACTTTATTATTATTATTATTTTCATTATTATTATTATCATCATTATTATCACTAGTATCCATATAATTAACATTATGATTATTATAATTTTGAATAATCAAAATTATCATTTTTATTGTTACTATTATTACAATCATCATCATCATCATCATCAATCGTCAATCATCAATCATCATCATCATCATCATCATCATCATCATCATCATCATCATCCCCATCATCATCATCATCATCATCATCATCATCATCATTCTCATCATCATCATCAATCAATCATCATCTTTATTTTCTATTAATTTTCAGCTTCATCTTTTGAAGGCATCGATTGAAATATATTCACAGATACCTCGTGAGCAACGTTGTTTGCAATACGGGCAACATGATCCTTTTGAATTATGTGCAATCAGTTAGTTATGATATTCATTTGGCTGTTTCCTCATGAAACTAA
>NC_051396.1:21741416-21744188 GCF_015228065.2 Penaeus monodon | reverse complement strand
TATTATATATATATATAAAAATATATATATAATATAATATAATTTTTTTATATATATATATATTATATATAAAATTTTATATATTATATATATATTATTTAATATATATTTAATTATTTTGCATAATTTTAAAGTATATATATAAAATATATATTATATATTATATATATATTATAAAATAATTATATATATATTATATATAATATTTATATATATATATATATATATGTCTAGACACACATATACATACTCTCTCTCTCACACAAACCCCACACACACACACACACACACACACACACACACACACACAACACACACCACCAAACACACACACACACACAAAAATACAAATATATAATACATATATATATATATATATATAATATATATATAAAATATATATTATATAATATATATAATAATATATATATATAAAAATTATATTTTATATATAAAATATATATATATATACATACACAACACACACACAAACACACACACCACACAAAACACACAAACACCCCACACCCCCCACCACACACACACCCAAAATATATATATATATAATAAAATATAATATATATATATTATATATATATATATTATTATATATATATAATATAATAATATAATAACTAATAATAATAATAAGTAATAAATAAAAGATTATAATAATAATAATGATAATGAAAGATAATGATAATGATAAGATAATGATAAGGATAATGATAAGATAAGATAATGATAATGATATAATAAATAATAATAATAATAATAAGATACATATATCTGAATATATATATGTATATATATATGGGTTGTGTGTGTGTGTGTGTGTGTGTGTGTGCACGAATATATCTATAGATATATGTTAATATATATAATATATATAGATATATATAAAATTATATATATATATATATAAATTGCATATATAGTAATATATAATGTCTATATATATTATAAAGATAGATATATATATATATATATATATATATAATTTATATATATAACTATAGCATATATCTATAATATTATATATAATATATGCTAGACACACATTATACATACTCTCTCTCTCTCCTGCTCTCTCGTCTCTCTCTACAACGACAACACACACACACACACACACACACACACACACACACACACATCACACACCACACCCCACACACACACACACACACACACACACACACACACGACACAAATATAAACATAGAATATATATATAGTATATAGAATGTAAGATATATATATATAGAGATATAGATAATATATATAATATAGATATACATGTATAGATATATAGATATATATATATATATATATAATATATTAGTATATCTATATATATATAAATATATAGGATATATGATAGTATATAATATAGACTATATTATGAGTAGAAATATAACTACACCACACACACAAACACACAAACACACACAAACCAACACCACACATAAAAACACCACACACACACACACACACCACACCACACACACACACACACACACACACACACGACACACACACACATTACACCCACACAACACCACACACTAACACCACACACACCATAAGAAGATCATATATTATGATATAAGATAGCTAATAGTATCTATATATATATGATAGAGGGTATATATATATATTATTATTTATTAGATATACATACACACACACACCAACACCCACACACCCACACCCACACACAACACACACACACACACACACCACACACACAAACACACACACACACACACACACAACACACCCATATATATTATCTATATATACGATATATATATATATATTATATATAAGCGTAGAGAGATATTACTATCTATATTATAGAATATAGACAGTAGATCATAAGATATATAGATATAGTATAGATAGAGAGTATATTATATATATATATAAGAATATATATCAGACACACATATAAGCGATTAGATATAGACTATAATAGATTATATATCTATATATATATATATTATATATATATATATATATATCTATCTATAGATAGTAGATATATATATCCTATACTGTGTGTGTGTGGGTGGGTATATGTGTGGTGTGTGTGGTGTGCGTTGTGGCGTGTGTGTGTGTGTGTATGGTGTGTGGTTGTGCATACACATACACACACACACACATACACACACACACAACACACACCACACACACACACACACACAACACACCCACACGCACACACGCACACACAACAACACCAAACACACCACATTTATGTGATATATAGTATATATATATATATATATAGAATATTATAGATGAGAAGTAATATTAGATAGAGCTATAGAGTATCAGGGAGAGATATATAGAATATAGAGATATAGATAGATAGAAGAGAGAGAGATAGATAGAGATAGAGATTACATAGATAGATATGATATAAGATATAACTAATATAGATCGATGATTAAGATAGATATAGAGATAGAAGAGATGGTAGATGGATAGGTAGTGATCATATCTATATTATATATATAGAGAGAGATATAGATAGAGATATATATATATAGAGAGATGAGAGATAGTGATAGAATATATATAGAGAGATATATAGAATGATATGATAGTAGATATATAGATTATACATCATATAGATAGATATATATCAGGAGAATATATATATATATAATGAGATATGATAGATAGAGGATATAGATAGAGATATGATATATATATATAGATAGAGACACACACACACACACACAAACAACACACACACACACACAC
>NC_051396.1:21733916-21736416 GCF_015228065.2 Penaeus monodon | reverse complement strand
ATGATGACAATAATAATAAGAAGAACAACAACAACAACAACAACAACAACAACAATAATAGTGATAATAATAATATTATTATTATCATCATCCTCAATAAAATGATAATAATACAAATGATAGTAATAATAATGTCAATAATAATCCTCACCATCATAAAGAGTAGCATAACACTCTTTCTCTTCCTTCCGATCTACCCATGCTAATGAACCGGCCATTCCAATGTGACTCTTTCTGCTACACCTTTCTCGTACACACACAAAAAACATAACTGTGCTCTGCCGTGCTATTTGTTTAGGGGCGCTGACAACCATGGCGGGGATGTTAGGAGTCGTGCAAAGTCAATTGCAGAGGAGATGGAACAGAAAAACAGGTATGCTTATTGCTTAGTAACGTGATGTGTGGTCACTGAATGAGGGTGAGAAAGGAAGGAAGAGGGAGAGGGAGAAGGAGAGGGAGAGGGAAAGAGAGAGGGAGAAGGAGAGGGAGAGGGAGAGGGAGAGGGAGAGGGAGAGGGAGAGGGAGAGGGAAAGGAGATTGAGAGAGAGAAAGAGAAAGAGAAAGAGAGAGAGTGAGTGAGAGAGAGAGAGAGAGAGAGAGAGAGAGAGAGAGAGAGAGAGAGAGAGAGAATGAGACAGATAGCTAGATAGATGGATAGATAAAGAGGGAGGATGGGGGGGGGGGGCACCATCACCACCACTATCATCCTTATCGCAATCATCCATATTATCACTATTGTAAACATTGCTATTATCGTTATCACCCATCTTCTCTCTGTTATCAGCGATCGCTCTAACAATTCGTGAACATCAATTTATCTTTTCATCATTCAGAAAACAAGAGCCAGATAATTTGTTTACAGCCGAAGCTTTTGAATGTCAGCTTCAGACAAATCATTAGTGTCACATGAAAAAAGAAAAGAAAAAGAAAAAGAATCTCAAACCAAAAACAAAAACAGGCAACTCTCTGAGGGTATGATTAATGAATGTGAAGTCAGTATCATTTTCATTCTCTTTCGTTTCTTTCTTAAAGATATATATATATATATATATATATATATATATATATATATATATATATATATATATGAATATATATATATATATATATATATATATATATATATATATATATATATATATATATATTTATTGATTCTAAATTTTTTTTTTAAATAGTTTTATCAGACATGAGCATTCTTTTATGTGTGTATTATGTATGGGTGTATGCATTTATTTATGTGCGTATGTATGTATGTATGTATGTATGTATGTATGTATGTATGTATGTATGTATGTATGTATGTATGTATGTATGTGTATGTATAAATGTATTTTTTTCTCTCTACCCAAAGATAAAAACAAACCACTATTCCTTGTTATCAGAGATTAACATAACTTAGGTTTTAATAATTTCTTGGCAACTGAGGCAAGTTTCCAGTACTTTAACCATTTAGAATACGCGTTAAGATTTGTACATTTATAACGCTTATATTATCATGATCTTTATAATCATATTTGTCCATTCATGTTTATCATCCTTTGTATCATGATTTCTTCATCACCCTCCATCACATTTATTACCATTTACCTGTATCCATTATTGTTACATGGCAAAAATATTACTCAAATTATCAGGATTTTTGGAAACAAAAATAAAAGATATATTTGCCATATCAGTGTCCCTTTATACTATGTATTATTTGTGTATATTCTTCTTCCCTCCTCCTGCTCCTTCTTCTACTTTTACTCCTCCTTATTCTTTTACTTCTTCCCCTCATTCTCCTCCTCCTCCTCCTCCTCCTCCTCCTCCTCCTCTTGCTCTTCCTCCTCCTCCTCCTCCTCCTCTTCCTCCTCCTCCTCCTCCTCCTCCTCCTCCCTTTTCTTCCTCTTCCTCTTCTTCTCCCCCTTCTCTTTCTATTCCATTTAAAATAATCTAACCCAGAAGAAAGCAACAGAGGACTTCCGGTTGCCAAAGTCCAATACAGCTGTTGGTTTCATATTGCTTTGTCTTCGCTCGATATCCAATGGCACGTGCTTGCATAAGTTATGATATGGAAATAGAGGTCGCTTGTGCATTTCTGTTTAGGACAATTGTGTGCATTATTTATGAATGTCGCTGTTGTTTTTCTTTTGTTTTTAGTGATATGTTAAGTGTGTTTTTTTTCATGAGCTTGGTGTTTTGATTCAGCGATGCAAAAGCAAAAGCAGAATTAAAATACAAGTTGTATAATATAGTTATCCATGATTAATCAGGAGGTAAAATTAACAACTGCAAGATATCCACTGGCGGAAAGTGTAATTTAATGCTTGGATAGATGTAAAAGTTACTTCTTCAAAACATCTTTTGAAGAGCAAAAAATACTTCAGTTATAATCATCTTTTCAGATATGTGCACGCATGAATTTCACACACACACACACACACACACACACACACACACACACACACACACACACACATATATATATATATATATGTATATATATATATATATATTT
>NC_051396.1:21717557-21728816 GCF_015228065.2 Penaeus monodon | reverse complement strand
ATAAAAAATATAATGGTAAAAATAAAAATGATGATAATAAAAAATAATGAAAAAAAAGGAAGAAAACGAGAAAAAGAATGATAGCAAATTAAAATAAAAATAATAATAAAAATAATAATAATAATAAATAATATAATATTAATAAATAATAAAAATTTAATAAAAATAATAATAATAATATAATGAAAAAAAATGATAAATAATTAATGATAATAATAGTAGAAGAAAAAAATAAAATAAGATAAAATGAAAAATAACCATACTACATACTACCCCAAACCCCAAACCGTGGCCGGGCAGCCAAGCCCCGGGCGCGGGAGCCTCCGCCCCCGACCCAGAAAAGACTCTACGCGTCGGGTTTTGCGGGTTCTGGCGGTGACCAAACGTGGATTACATCCACCCCCGGGCCCCCGCGGCGCGTGGGCGGATGATCGCCGCCTCTGGTCGTGTCCTTCCTGGTGGGGGGCGGCCCCCATGATGGGCGGGAAGGGCCCCTGAGGGGCACGACCCCCCCTGGCCAAAAATGTGCATTATCTCGCGGGACCGCTCCAGATTTTGCCACCATCACCTCCTTACCTGCCGCTACTGGTGATCCTGACCTTTACGGGCGCGTGTACCAACCCCCGGGAACGCATCCGGGGGAAGTTGGGCACCAACGCGCAGTGGGCGCTGTGCCGGGGGCCCCAAAACCACAGCGAGACCACACCTTCGCGGGATGGCCACGCACCCGTCCCCGGGAGAAGACTCCAACGGCAGCACCCGACGCCACCCATGACCCCCGCAGGACTCGACTCGGGCAGCCGGGCTCCCTCACACACTCCTCCCGCGGCCTTTCCCCGGCGGGGGGGCGAACCCCGGGAAAGGACGCAAGGCCGCCAAGACGCTGGCCATCATCGGGGGCGGTTTGTTATGTTTTGGGGTTCCCCTTCTTCACCGGCCGTGCTGATGCCCTGTCCCCCCTCACGTTAATTTCACCCCTACCTTCGCCATTTCCCTGTGGCTTGGCTACTTCAACTCCACCCTAAAACCCCATCATCTACACGGTTTTCGCCCGGTTTCCGCAACCCCTTAAAGGGGATCCTGTGCACGAAAGGGGACGCGCAGCCCAGACGAGCGTTTTCGCCCCCGCCGCTTCACCAGATCCAGCGCGTGGGTGTCGAGGGGGACCCGCTGGAGGCGGGGGGCCCGACCCCTGCTCCGCCACGAGCCCTCGGGCTCGCGCCGCCAGCAGGTGGCCACCTGCCGCCGATCCCGAGCCGGCGCTGTGAGGGGCCGGCCGAACCACAACGCTCAAGCCCCCCCTTCGACACCTCCCCAGCTGCTCGTTTGCTTGGGGGTGTGCAACTCTCTTCCGTGTTTATTGTGTACGGCTGTTATGTTTTAAGAAAACTATAAAAAATAAATGCTTATCTATATTATTATTTAATATAAATAAAAATATAAATTTTTCTCTGTGGGGCGTACTTCTGTAAGCGATTTTTGATGCCCAAAATGTTACCCTTAAAAACATGACTTGTGACGTGTGGGGGAAGGGCCTCGAGGACGAAAAAAATTTTTTCCTCGGGGGCTCCTCCGGGGCGAGTCACCGGCCGCCGCTGTTTGCTGTGCAAAACCCTTTCCCCTCCTTCCACAATCTCTCACAGTGCCTCGACAATCAATTTATCAAAAATTTTCTGCATACTCTACATATAAATTATATAAAATTTTATTAATTATATATAAAATATATAATATATATATATATGTTGTGTGTGTGTTGTTGGTGTGTGTGTTGTTGTGTGTGTTGTGTGTGTTGTTGTGTATGTTTGTGTGTGTGTGTGTGTGTGTGTGTGTGTGTATGTTTGGGGGGGGTTGTGGTGTGGTGTGGGGGGGGTGTGTGTGTGTGTGTGTTTTTGTGTGTGTTGTGTGTGGTTGTGTGGTGTGTGTTGTGTTTTTGGGTGTGTGTTGGTGGTGTTGGGGGGGGGTTTGTGTGTGTGTGTGTTGTGTGGTGTGTGGTGTGTATTATTATATATATATAATATATATATAATAATATATATATATATAATATGCAATATATATCTACATAAACATACATATATATATAAAATTTTATTATAAAATAATATATTTATATATATATATATATATATGTATTATAATTATATATATTTTAAAATATATTATATATATATATAATATATAAATATATATAACATAGTGTATGCTGGTATGTTTATTTATATGATTATAATTATGTTTATGTATTTATATTAATATAATAATATTTTATAATAAAAAATATTATAATATTATATATTATTTTTTTTTTTTTTTTTTATACATTAAGTAGTTAGATTAATATGATAGTATAGAAAAATAATATATAAATTGTGTGTGTAATATTATATATATGTATATATATATATTATATTTATATTATATAAAATATATATTATTATTTTATATATATTTTTATTTTTTTGTGTGTGTGTGTGGTGTGTGTGTTTTTGGGTGTGTTGTGTGTGAGTTGTGTGTGTGTGTGTGTGTGTGTTTGTTGTAAGGGAAGAGAGTCTATGTGTAGTTGTGTGTGTGTATTGATATATATATATATATTATATAATATATAATTTTAATATATAATATAAAATATATATATATTTTATATATTTATATATTAGTTTAGGGTGTGTGTGTGTGTGTTGTGTGTGTGTGTGGTGTGTGTTTTTGGTGTGTTTGTGTGTATTATTATCTATATTTCATATTTTTTCATATATAAATAGATGATAGATGATAATAGAATAGATAGATAGATAACAGATAATGATACAGATATTTTTTATTATTGCTATGTATAGATAGTGAATAAATATATTTATATCTATTAGTTTTATACATTATATATATTAATATTAATTTATAATATATTTTATTATATATATATATATATTATTATTTGTTGTATGTGTGTGTGTTGTGTGTTATTGTGGTTTTTTTTTTTTTTGTTTTAATATAATATAAAAAATATTATATTTTATATTATATTTTTAATATATATAAAATTATATATTGGGGTTTTTGTATATATATTATTTTAATATATATATATTATTAATATATATAATTAATTAAATACACACACACCACACACACCCCACAACACCCACCCCAAAAAACACACACAACACACACACATATATATATATATTTTAATATAATATTTTATTATATATATATATATATATATGTATTTTATATTAAATATAATAATATTATTATAATAATATAATATTGTATATATTTTTATATATTTTAAATTATATATATAAATATATATATATTAATTATATATATATGTATGTATATATATATCATATTTTTTCCCTCTATATATTTCATATGTGTGGTGTTTTTTATATATTATATAATAATTATATTATTATATATATTAAAATTATTATATATATGTATTAAATACCACATTTATATTATATTTATATATATACATATACAATACATATACATATACATATACTACATAAAATGTGTTAATGTTAAAAAAAATAATTTTTAACTAATAATTACGTCATACATATTACAATAACTATTACATTTTGTATTTGTATGTAATAAAAATATGATAGATCGATAGAGTACACAACCCCAACATTCACCATGTGATGAATGTTATGGTGTGTGGTGTGTCATTAATATATATATATAAAATTATATATATATTAATATATATATTATAATATTTTAAAATTGTTTTATTATTATATATTTTAAATATATTCAAATATATATAATATTATATATAAAATATAATATATTTACACTCACTTTTATCTCTAAGTGGGTTATTATACTTCATCTGAATCTTTTTCAAAAGGCATAAGTGCCAATACAACCTCGGAAAAAAAGTGCTGTGTTTTTTTCCTTTTAATCTTAAAAAAAAAAATTTTCTTATTTTTTCAATCTTTCTTAGTTCGGCTTTAAATCTTGGTTAATTTTGAATAACGGTGTTAGATTGAAAATTGTCTCGAACGCTTATAGTGGCACATACACTTTTAACATGCACTGTATTCACTTGTCAAACTTTCGACAACATTTTTTTATTCTCTACTCTTCCCCCTATTCATCCTTCACTTATAAGGTAAGAAAGTCCTCAACCCCTCATGCTCACCCCATACCCATTCCAAAAATTTCACCTTTTATCGACCCCCCACCCTAGCTCAAAATTTCCTCCAAAACACATTCACTACACCCTTTAACCCTCCCAAAACATATATAAAAATAAATGCTTCCAATCTCAAAGAAAAAAATAATGATTTGAACAAAAATATAAATCTTCATATATAAATCTGTTGCATTTTTTTTTATTTTTTATTTTTTTTAGACAGCGCTAAGGTGACTTTCCTCATCATTATATATAATTACTTTACATATACTTAACATCCCCCCCAAATTTCCGTTTTTTTTTAAATTTTTTTTCAAATGGTGTGTTTGTGTCTTTTATTGCTTATATGGCCATATTTCTGTCATAAGTGTCCGGGTCTTTTCTTTGATAATTTTGAATTCATTTAGAAACTTGGCATACTAACATGAATCATTTCGGTGTTTGTTTAAAAATGAAATTAATTAAGTAATATTATTATATAAAATTTTGTTGTATATCTCTTTAAAAGTTTTTTCTGAACAGATAAAAACAAAAGTTTTTTCTTGATATCTTAAGTTGACAAAAGAGTTTATTCACATTCACATTGATGTATCATGTGTTCAAAAACATTTGTTATCACAGAATTTTAATTTTTTACCTTAACGAATTATTTAAAGTAAACACGCATTTGTACGCTCCTCACCTTGCTATTTTCTCAGATTGGAAACTCAAAACGTTTTTGTAGTCTCATAGGTTACGTATCTGACCAAATTTAAGTGAAATCGTATTATATTTTTCGAGGGTTTTAAAGGAAGCACCCCCCTTCTCCGTTTAGAAAACTTGTTGTTAAAATTATAGATATGATATTTTAATTCGCCTTGAGTTATTTTTCCTTCATTCGGGTCAACGAGATAACTATGCAGCATATATTCATACCCCATAACCTACCAGGAATTACCATGCGTGCGCGCATAACACACATACACAAACACACACCCCCTATATTATAAATATTATTTTAATAAATTTATATTTTTAATATATTATATATTATATATATCAACAAAATATACAGTAAAAAAATTAAAAATTTATAATGATGATGAAATAAAATAAAATAATAAAATAAAAATAATATAATAATAAATAATAAAATAATAAATAACATAATAAACAAAATAAAAATTATAATATAAAAAAAAAAGGGAAAAAAAGTGATAAAGTAAACTAGCAATAATAAAAACAATAAAAAAAAAATTATTAAAAAAATAAAAATAAATTTATATTAATAATGAAAATAACTGTAATGATAATGATAAAAAGCAAACAACAAATAGCTTTGATAGTTGTAATGACTTTGGTTAATATATCAAAAAAAATAAATTTTAAAAATGATAAAAAAAATACTATGGCAACGATAGAGATCAGTCAATGATAATTGATAACATTAAAATTGAAAAAAAATAATATTGATGATAATATCAGTGTAAAATATAATAATGAAGTGATGCAAGATAAAAATAATGCTAAAGCTAATAAAAGATTTTGATGAAATAATAAATGGGAAAAGTAACAAAGATATTTAATAAAGTTGTATAATATGATAATAATAATAAAAAAAAGTAGAGTATAGTATTTTAGATAGAGGAGCATATTTGTAGTAAAATAATAAAGAAACAATAATATAAAAATGAGATATGATAATAATAATGATAATTAATAATAATAATAATATAATAAAAATAAATAATAATAAAATAATAATAATTATAAAACAATAATAATAATAAAAAATAAAATAATAATAATAAAAATAAAAATAAAAACTATAATAACAAAAAAATAAAAATAATAATAAAATAAAATAAAAATATAAATAAAAATAAATAAAAAAGATGTGATAATGAGACGACATAATGATAATGATAAAGGTAACAGCATGACTGTAAAAATATAGATGGAAATAACATGGAAGAGTCAAATAGCCACGAATTACAAAACAATGATCGATAATAATAGTAAAAAATGAACGATGATGATGATGAGATGATGGAAAAGATGAGACAGAATGATGATGTAATGATATAATAATAAAATAATAAAATAAAAATAATAATAATAAAAATAATAATAATAATAATAATTACAAAAATATAATAATAAGGTAATAAAAATAATAATAATAATAATATAAAAAATAAAAATAAAGATAATGTAATAATAACCAAAAACAGTAAAAATAATAATAATAATATAATAATAAAATAAAATTTAAAAATAATAAAAAAAAAATTATTATTATTATAAATTTTATTTTTTTATTATTATTATTATTTTTTTATTATTGTTATTATTATTATTATTTTTTATTATTATTATTATTTTTTAACAAAAATTATAATAACCATATCATATATAATGAAATCATAAAAACATAAAAGTAAGATAAAAAGGTAATGCTAATGATAAGAAATTTATAAATAAAGAAAAAGAAGAATGGGAATAATAATAACAAAGATAAAATATCGTGTAATAATCCCCATAGTAGTGGTGATCGTAGGAGTATATAGTGCAGTAGTAGTAGTAATTGTATTTCTAATATAAAAGTCGAGTGGTAGTAGTAGGGTAGTTCTTTTTGTTTTACTTCTATTACTCACTACTAGCAAATAGCATATTGTTGGAAGTATCAGTAATTAAATAGCAGCAGATATTTGTGGTAAAATTTTTTCCAAACCCTTTATCTAACTGTCTCAAGCCAACAGGGTTATCTTGCCTTCACAAAGATCTACGTTAAAACTTTGTTTTTATTTGTTTTTTGCTTTTTTTCATTCTTTGTCTTCGCCCCACCTATAATAACCCTATTTTTTTTAAGGCTTGTTTAAGAGCCCTAACCATAACTTACCGAATAATTTTAGAGTGGGATGACCATAAAAAAACTTTTAGCAAAACGGGATTTGGGGAAGTTCTTTAATTAGTGTTGATGGCACTTATGTGATAGTGAAGATAGTGGTTTAAAAAAACTTCTGTAACGATGCATTTATAGACAAATTTAAAAATAACAGCAAAGCCAATACAAAACCGACGACGAAAAGAAAAAAACAAAGGGGAAAAACAGTACCAAACACCCACATACATTGGTAAAGATAAAGGGGGCAAGCGGCAATGTTCATGACCTTATGAAAAGCAAAGCCCCCGCTCAGAGAAGCCGATCGAAGGGGAATTTTTCGTAAACAACCGATGCTCTCTGTCTGAAAGGAAGATCGTTAAAGGGAAGTAAAAGTCAGAAATGCAAAACGGGGACTTACATTCCGAATCGTTTTTAAAAGAAATCAAATATGAAATAAAAATTCAAAAATGATGGTATGATAATGATGTTATTTTGTAAAATTACAATTTGGGGTGATAAAAGTAAAAACAACAAAGCAATAAAGTAACAAAGGTTAATCTTGAAAAATATAAAAATATAAAAATAGTAAAATGTAATAAAAATGATAATGATAATATTATTGTTACATTATTTTTTGTTATTATTTTTATTTTATTTTTGTTGTTGTTTTTTGTTGTTGTTGTTTTGTTATTGTTTTGTTGTTGTTTTATTTTATTATTTTTATAAAAAAATCAAAATAACCATATCATATATAAAGATATCATAATATATAATAATATAAATAATTATTAAAATAATTATCATTATTATTATTATTATTTTATTATTATTATCATTATTATCATAATTTTCATAATAATAAAAATAATTATCATTATCATTATTATTCTACATTTTATTTTATTATTATTTTTTATTTTTTTTTATTATATTTTATTATTATTATTATTTTTCATTATTATTTTTTTTATTATTATTTTATTATCATTATTATTTTATCATTATTGATTATTGTTACATAAAAAATTTTTATTATTATCATTTTATTATCATATCATCATCATCTCATTACTGTAAACAAAGAAAAAGATGAGGTAATGGCAATACAATGATGAAAAAATAAAAAAATTTTAATAATTAATATAATAATAAAAATCTGATAATAAGACGATATAATAAAAAAATAAAAATAAAAAATAATAATAAAAATATAATAAAATAAAAATAAATAATAATAATAATATAATATAATAATAATAAATAAAAATAATATAATATAATAAGATAAAATAATGTGATAATAAAGATTAATTTATAATAAAAAATAATGATCAAAAAATATAATAATTTTAAAAAGTAAATAAAATAATATAAATTTTTATTATTTTTACTTATTTTCTTACTTTATTATTATTTTTATTTTATTATTTTATTATAATTAATAAAAATAATAATAAAAAAATAATAAATAATATGTAATGATAATTAATAAATTTAAAATATAATTATTTTTTTATTATTTCTATTACTATTATTATTCATTTTTTTTTTTCTTACTTTTTTATAATTCTACATATTTTCCTATTATTATTTCATTTTTATTATTTTTTATTATTTTATTTTATTATTATTATTAATTATTTTTATTATTTTTTATCATTGTTTTTTTATTTTATTATTATTATTTTATTATTATTTTATTATTATTATTTCATCGTCATTTTATCTATTTTTATTATTATCATTTTCATTATTAAAAATTGTTATTATAATTTTTCATCATTGCTATTGCCCTTATCCTCTCATTATCTTGCTTTTTCAGTAAAATATGATATGATAATGATATAATAATGATAATAATAATGATATTTATATAACAATTAAAAATAATGATAAAAATAAAAATGAAAAAATAATATAATTGAAATAAAATAATATGATAATAATAATAATAATAATAATAATAATAATAATAAAAATAATACAAATAAAAATAAGTAATAATAATGAAGTATAATATGATTATTTTATTATTATTTTATTATGATGATAAAAATGATAATAAAAAAAATGATAAAATAATAATAATAATAAAATAATAATAAGGAAATTATTATTTTATCATTTTTATTATTATTATTCTATTATTATATTTCATTATCATGTGTCATGGTTATTTTGATTATTGTTATAATAAAAATAATAATAACAAAAAAACAAAAAAATAAAACACAAAAACAACAACAACAACAAAAATAATAATAAAATAAATAACAAAAACTATAATGATACAAAAATAAATTTTCATTTTCATTATTATTTTTATTACTATTTTATCATTTTATTTTATTTTCAGATTATTACCATTTTTTCGTATTGCTATTTTTCTTTACATTTTCATCACATTGATATTATTTTTTTTCATATAACTCTTTCATCCCATCATTTTTGAATTATTATTTTTACTATTTTGTTTCCTTGAAAGTTCGAGAATTAAGTCCCCGTCTCTTCTCTGACATTTACTTTCCCTTTTTCGTCATCCTTCCTTTCGAGACAGAGAGCATCGGCCTTTTTTCTCGATTATTTTCCTTCCATCGGCTTCTCTGACGTGGGTTTTTCTTTTCATAAGTATGTAACATTTCCGTTGCTCCTTTTTCATTTCCAATGTATGTGGGTTTTTTGTCCTGTCTTTCTCCTTTTTTTTCTTTTGTTGTCTCGGTTTGTTTTGGGGATTCTGTTTTTTTTCAATTGTCCCATAAAAATTTATCGTTTTCAGAATTGTTACTTACCACTATCTTCCTATCACTATTTTGTTGCCATCACACATATTTTAAAGAACTTCCCAATACCGTTTTGTAAAAGTTTTTTTATAGTGTCACCTCACCTCTAAAATTATTCGGTAAGTCTAGGGTTAGGGGTCTTAACATACTCTTAAAAAACAATGGTTTTTTTATGGTTGGGGGCATAAAACAAAGAAAAATTGCAAAAAAACAAGTATAAACATAAACTTATCCGCTAGATCATTGTGATGCTAAATAATCCCGTTAGCTTTTAGCGTTAGATAAAGGGTTTGGTCAAATTTCACCACTAAATTCTGCTGCTCTACTAACTGCTACTACTTCCACTACACTACTGCTATTACTGCTAGTATATATACTAGTACTAGTACAAAAACAAAAACTACCACTAACTACCACTCTGACTATTACTATTACGACTCTACAATTTACTACTACTGCTACTCTCTACTCCCACGACACCCCTACTACTGGGCTTATTCTACGACTACTTTTATCATTGTTATTATTTTTGCCATTCTTCTTCTTCTTCTTCTTATCAAAATTTTATTACATTAGCATTACCTTATTATCATTAGCATTATTACTTTATTAATTATCTTTTCATAGTGACAGGTTATTATAAATTTTTGTTATAATAATAATAATAATAATAACAATAATAATAATAAAAATAACTAATAATAATAATAATAAAATAATAATAAATTTTAAAAATAATAAATTTTATTTTATTATTTTTTTATTATTATATTATATTATTATTTTTATTATTTTATTATCATTTTTATTATTATTTTATTATTAATTTTTTTTTATTATTTATATTTATTTTTTATTATTTTAATTATTTTATTACATTATCATTTTTCTTCTTCTTAATAATGATAATATCATTATTATTTTTATTATTATTACTGTTATTGGTAATTATTATTATTATTATTATTATTATTATTATTATTATTACTATTATTATTATTATTATTATTATTATTATTATTATTATTATTATTATTATTATTATTATTATTATTATTATCATTATCATCATCATCATCATCGTCATCATCATCATCATCATCATCATCATCATCATCGTTATCATTATTGTTACTATTATTATTATCGATATCATTGTTTTTGTAATTGCTGTGGCTAGTTGTACTCTTCCATGTTATTTTCATCAGTACTATTATTTTTACAGTCATTGCTGTTACCATTATCATTATCATTACTGTCGTCCTCATTATCACTATCTTTATTACTATTATTATTATCATTATCATTATTATTTTTATTACTATTATTATTATTATTATTATTATTATTATTATTATTATTATTATTATTATTATTATTATTATTATTATTATCATTATTATTATCATCATCATCATTATTATTATTATTGTTATCATTATTATTATTCTTAC
>NC_051396.1:21707884-21712457 GCF_015228065.2 Penaeus monodon | reverse complement strand
AGAGAGAGAGAGGGGGGGTGAGTCAAAGGAGAATTTATTGCATTTTCAAAAACTCAGCATTTACCGAGTTGCTCTGACGCGACAAAAATTTCCCCTGTCCCGCCTCTCCCTTTACAGCTCCCCCCTTCATGCCTTACACCATCTCCTCTCTTCCCCTCTTAGTCCCCTTTTTTAAGTCAAAAGGCAAAACAAACACTTCACTGCAAAATATTGATATACAAACCTTATGCACGATCCCATAAGGGTACACACCTAATAATGATATCACAAAAAATACTATGTAACAGATTATCCTCGCCGGGTTTTTTGGGGGATTAATATTCGATTTGGTCTACAAAAGCCAAAAGACAAAACTCCATCATGATTTTTCGTGATTATTTTCCACCGTTTTCATTAAGTCTCAAACTTTATGTAATGGCCACTCTTACAATACTGACTTCTTTTAAAACGAATTATGTCGTATAAAATTACCATGATAACGCTTTTGGTATCTGATAAGCTATACCGTGACCCAAAAACGCAGTCGTGAATATGTCTTACTTACATTTTTTTTGCTACTGCTAATGTTGCTACGGTTTTTGGGAAAGGGGTAGAGTAGTTAGTATTTTTTTAGTAGTAGTCTAAGAGCTAACGCAGTGTAGTGGGATATTAGAAAGATTTAGTATTAGGAGTAGTAGTAGTAATTGTAGTAGTAAGATTGTAGCATTGGGAGTATATTTAGTGTAGTAGTAGTAGTGTAGTAGTATAGTAGTAGTATGTTTTAGTAGTAGTAGTAGAAAATAGTAGTAGTTGTTTTTGTTGTGATCGAACATGCGTATAGTGCCTCAGACCCCCCTTAAGTTACTGTATTCCAGGTTGTGTGGGCTCACGTCGCTGCCTCACCTGCACCTCGCCTATAAAATACTTAATTGTCGTTCCGTCCGGGGGGTTTGGGCGAACATAAATTTTTGGGCTTTTTATACGGTAAAATGGAAAAGGGTAAAAAGACATAAAAATTATTTTTGGGCAAAGTTTGCAGTTATAACAGGCTATTTTGTATCGTAAACCCCCAAGTCGATTAGTGACAGGAAAAAACCACAAAAAAGGGGGAAAAGAAAAAACACGGGAACAGATAGAGAGAAGAAGAGGATCAACGGTCCCCACATACGTGGGTCTTTCCCTGTGAAGAGGTTTTTGTACAAAAATCTATTTTGCTGGGCCGGGGATTGCAGGCCCTAATGGCCGCACTAGAAAACTATAGAATTCTTATTGCTAAAGTAAGGATTTCTTCTTCTTCTTCTTTACTTTATTGTTTCTGCAATCGATAAATTCCCTCCCAAATATTGCTTTTTCCACGAATAAGCAAAAAGGCTATCTTATACATTTTTTGTGGATTCTCCCGGTGTAGGGAACCCCCTAACAACAGTTTAAAAAGCGTAAAGGGACTTTCAAATACTTCTTGATAGCTTTGGAGGTGTATTTAACAATATGACATTTTCCTTAAAAAATGAAAGTATATACATCGCATTAAACGCAGAACAGGTAAATGTGAGTTGCAACCGAAAGCCACTGCCGGGCGTTGAATAAGTAGGTGATGTGTTTTAGAAACTAAAAGGATGAAAAATAAAAGCGAATTTTTTCATAATATATGAAGATTAATATATGAAATTGCCCCCAAAAAACGTAACAAATTAATAAAGAAATAACCCACATATTACCTTTTAAAAAGTTTCCCCTACACCTAGACTTTGGTAAATTAGGAACAATATAAACTTTTAAAAAGGAAGTCCCCGGTTTTGAATTTCATTATACTAGTAATAAAGGCAACGTTGCCAAGTCAATACACATTGTAATTTTAAAAATTTATTCTCTTGAAAAAGAAAAAATCACTTTAGGGGTTTTTTGTGTATTATATCCTAAATTTTTTTTTTTTTCTTTTTTTCTTTTTTAAAAGCAAAAGCAAAAAGGAAGGGGTTTCATTGCTACTTTACGGTCTTGGGGATGTCACTATCTTGGGCCCCTATCTTCGTTATCAAGGGTCGGAACCACCTCCTTGATTTAAAATGTATGAAGTTTTCAAGTAAAACTCTTATAAATTTTTAATTCTATGTGTTATAAAAAACTTTCCACCTCTTTTTATTTCCTTATTTTTTGTTTCATTAGCAGAATCTTCAACCGCCCGACCGTGGCAGCTTTCAAAGAATTATTCACAAGAGAAAGCGTTGCTATTAAAAATACATCTTTTAGCGTCATATCAATGTGTAGATACACAATTCCGTGGGCTTGTGAAACTTAAAGCAAAGGAAACTAAATTATTTTCTAATTTGGTCTTTTTGAATGTAATTTTGCTGCAAAAATACAAAGATCACTAAAAATCTAATGTACCCCTATCGTATTTCAAGCACCCCCCACCGCCCATGAAACACAAGTGGAAAATTTTAAACTTGGGATTAACGAAGAGGACACACACCTCGTAGGTTTACCCTCCCGAACTTTCCTGTTTACATCTCTACTTTTATATCTCAGCAGTCTTGATGCAAAGTGAAAGAAGGGGTTTCTTTCCACGGATAGATTCAGGGCCAGGGTCATTAATCCCCTTCCTTCCCCTTGGGTTTCCCTTATTTTAAAGGGTAGGGAGGGGGGGCCAAAAGTACAAAAAAATTTTTGTAAGCCCTAATAGGCTATTGAGAATGGTTTTGGGTCGTAAATTTTCTTCTCTCTCTTTCCCTCTCTCTCTCTCTCTCTCTCCCCTTGAGAATAAAAAATTCCCTCTAAGCAAAATTAAATTCTTAGGATAAAGGTTACGAAAAAATATACAGTACGTAATTTTTTCAAATTTATTTTTTTTTATTAGTATTAGTATTAGTATTTCTTTTCTAATTTTTACTATTTCACTATTTTTTTTTATCATCTTATCATTATCATTATTTTATTATCTTTATATGAATTTTTATTTTCATTATAATTATAATTTCTTTTAGTTGCTTTGTTTTTGTCATTTTATCTATCATTATTATTATTTTTATCATTTCATTATTGATCATCATCATCACATTATCATCATCATCATCATCTCACATCATATTATCATCACCATCATCATTTTTCATCTCCCATCATCATTATCACATTATTATCGCAGCAGCGCACCCCACCATATCATTATATATTCAGTTGTTGTTACATTGCATTTTACATCTTACATTGGCGATATGACTTTTTTTGCTAATCACTTTATAATATGTAAAATTTTATAACCCAGAAAGAAACAGTGATTTTTGGAAAACAGAATGCAGTTTTGTTTTAAATCACGTGGCGAAAACAATATCTAAAATGGGAAATATAACACTGTGTACAGACAGATGGAAAGGATTTCTGGAAATTAGTAAATAGAAAAAGAGCTCTCAAGAACGTTCGTTATTTTAAAATCATCTCTATTAAATTCCTTTGACAACAGAAAATGCTTCTCCAGACAGCGGGGGATGAGTCCCCTTTTTTTCTCGCTTTTTCCCGAACCTCTATGGGAAAGCAAGTCTTTACCAGGAACCCGAAATATTCGTGCATTAAATGACGAGGGTATAAAACCCTGCATTGTAATTTCCCTAGTGCAAAGGGTTCTGTGATAAATTAAACTTTGAATTCCCTATATTTTTCAAAAAGAAATATTATGTAATATAACCTGAATATCTTGCGCTGGAGATCTTTTCGTGCACGCTTTATTTCTATTTAATCTCTTCGAGAGATTAATACGCGGGTTTGTCTCACTGTTTATTCCCCGTTGCTAAATCTGATGAATTTGTCCGAAACCCGGGGATACCAAAGATGCGTTTGCCCATTTAAAGGATTTTTTCAGTCGTTATTCGTTATATGCTCTTGTTTTTTTCTTAATTTGGGCCTTTCGATGATCCAAAGCAACAACAAAGATATTCTGCGGAACCTCACGTTACGTTAGAATAACTAGGTATTCGGGAAAAATGAGTCAGGTAAATGAAAAGGTAAATTTATTAAATGGGTAAAAGCATATATATTGCTAACACAGGTTTCTATAAAATTTTTGCCAAAACCGGTTTAGGCAAACCTTGTTTAGAAATTTTCCCTTTTTTTTTCTACAAAGGGGAAGTTTTTCAGAATATAAAAAAATAAAAAAAAAAATATCATGTGCCACTACAACAAAAGTTTTTTGTTGTTAACTACTAAAATATTACTATATATATATATATTATATAAAAAAACAAACCAACACACCACCCACACACACACAACACACACCACACACACATTTATATATATTTTATTAAAACATATTTATATATATATATATATTTTAAAATATAATATATATTATATTTGGGGTTGTGTGTGTGTGTGTGTGTTGGTTTTGTGTGTGGTGTGTATGTCTGTGTGTGTGGGGTGTGGTGGTTTTGTGTGTGTGTGTGTATGTATATATTATATATTATATATATATATTATATTTTATATTATATATATATAATATCTATATTATATTATATATTATTTTAATATTAATTCGTGTTGTGTGTGGTGTGTGTGTTGTTGTGTGTTGTGTGGGTTGTGTGTGTTTTGTGTTGTGTGG
>NC_051396.1:21700384-21702884 GCF_015228065.2 Penaeus monodon | reverse complement strand
TTATTATTATTATTCATATATTATTATTATTGATTATTGTTATTATTATTATTATTGTTATTCCATTAATACCATTATCATTATCGTCATTACAATTATTACCATTACTATCATTATTATCATTATCATCATAATCATTATCATTATCAACATTTTCATCATCATTATCCTATTTTTTATTATCCTTTTCGCCATCAACATCATCTTTATTGTTTTATCCTAACATTCAAAAAGATAAACAGCCTTTAAACATTGTTATGTTTTACATACGTATCCCCTGACAGGATGGATTTAAGGCGAAAAAATGAAAGCAAATTAACATTTTAACGCTGTGTGAGAGCGATGACATCACAAATATGTAAATGTTAATAGTCAGACTTGACATTATAATTCCACGTCATAATTAATGAAGCCTTTATATTATCACTTTTTTTTTCTTCTTATATGTTCTGCTTGTTTGTTGTTGTCTCCTGTGTAGGATTATTATTACAAATTTGTCATCATCATTATCACCATCACAGCCATCATCACTACAATCATCATTATTATCAATGTCCTCATCAGTGTCACTATCATAGCACCGTCATCAACGTCATTATCATCACATCATCATCATCACCGTCCTTATCATCACATCATCATCATCATCATCATCATCATTATCATCATCATCATCAACAGCAACAGCAGCAGTAACAGCGACAGTACCAGAAATATTCATCGTATCGTCATTTTCATTAATAATATCGTATTTGGAAAATAGCATTCTAACGACTTTGATTACTTCCTTATATCAATTTCCATTATCTTGCATGAATTTAATACGGTATACATTAAGTTATTCTTAACATTTACTTAACAATCTGTATTACGACTGAATGTCGAAAATAACCTCATTAACAGCCAAATTAAATATACCCTAATATTTCTCTATGACCCGTTTTTTTCAACATTCAGATCCTAAATAATATTAGTTTTTTTTTTTTTTTTTTTTTTTTTTTTTTTGTCTGCAAAGAAATCATTTGCTTAAACGCTACTTCAGTTACATATATGACTGCAGGTTACCATGCAAACTTGAGTGTTTTCCTGTAAACTGCCTGCTTACTTTTCTTCTCTCTTTTATGCAGTTTTCAGCTGTCCTTTGTTATTTTATTTGTTCTTCCCTCTTATTGCTATTATCTTTATTCTAATCTCTTGAAGATAAATGGAAAGGCTTTATGGTATGCGATTGGTAAAGTGGTGGTAATGATGATACTAATGATTAGAAAACAACAAAAAAACGAAAATCCCTGTTGTTGGTTACTGTTCTACACTTATCCCTCACTTACTCTGCCGCCGCCGGCGTTGCTCACTCGGGGGAGGCCCTGCTACTGACTCAAGTGTCGTAGGTTCGAGCCACCGCCGGGCCCGTGGTTGACCTGCCCTAGCCTTGCGGTAGGTTGTGTGTGTATAAAGGAGTATGAGCGGATCATGCAGAGAGCCTCACGACGATCCTAAAAATCTCTGCACCAGGCGGGCATCACCATACGCCTTACTCCAACATCCCCAACACTCAACTCTCACTAACCTTAATGTGCTCCGCAAACTCTTCTCTTTTTTAAGCACTTACTCCAGAATTATTCACTCGTCTGTTTTAGAATATGGAATCCTCATTACTCTTGCAGTAAAACTAGTCAGAGTAGTTATTTTTGATGCTTTTTATGCTTATCTTATATAAAAGAGAAGTATATTGTTCAAAAATCGTGGAAGATTCCTAACCTTCCACATTCCTCCCCCCTCAGACACAGCTTGTCCCCAGGATGCTATAAAAGTTTGTCAGATATCTAACACACGCAGTAACTCTGCACGGGAGGCATACACCACTACACTTGCCCACAGGTGACCTGTAGGCTTTCGGAAGGTTTGGAGGGACTTTACATCACACTGATACCAAAGTTCGAATTACATATACTCTTGTGACACTTGGGGAGGTGATAACTTTTTAGCTTTTAGCTGTTTCTTCGGTTACAATACGAAATGACACCGTTCTTTCTTCGCCCAACGATCTACCTTAACACACAATGTTGTCACTATATATAAAATATTTATTATTGTTAGAACACACAAAGCGATATAACTATCACATTCACAGTTAATTTTGTTCTACACCACGTCCGCACCTAGACTTCATCACAGCTTTATCAGGTCTTGCTTGGTTCACAGTTGAAGACGAGTTTTTCCCTGTCGATGGGTGGAAGAAAGTCGTCTAGTACCTCATCGCTGCAGTAGTTTTCAGTTGTTGACCTCCCACGGTCGGGCAGACACTCCATCCCTGCTGAATCTCTTTGCAGTCGATAAGGTCTCTCTTCTCCACAATCAGGTCCCTGGCCTCTGAACAAGAAGGACAGCGACGGAAATCTAGGTATGGACAAGAGCCGTGGATTCGAGATGGGTCTGAGAAAACATGGACAAGAAAGCATCCATCTGGTGGCCTGGTAGAGGGAAAGAACTTCCAGACATT
>NC_051396.1:21683462-21685962 GCF_015228065.2 Penaeus monodon | reverse complement strand
TTATCGAAGTTCATGTTACTTAGCGATTTCTTAGTCTGTTTGCAGCTGAGAAAATGAAGTAGTTTCAACAAGAAGAGCGCCTGAAACACTTCTCTTGAGGTGCTCCAGTTATAACTCTAAAGAAAGAAAGAAACTTGCTTATTGGGCCCTTTACATTTTTGGAAAATTAGCATTTTTAATGCTTAGAGAATGTTTCCAGGGACATCGGGAAAAATTTATATATGAGAATACAACACGTTGGCAATATAGTGAAATATATGGATATATTGTGACAAAGTGTTTTATAGGAGCCTTCCCGGGTGAGGTCTTTAAAGGGGAAAGGTACCATCATATCCTGGCAGTTCAACAAAGGAGGAAAAGCACACCTCGGAATCATGAACCCTTGTGAATAAATCAGGTCCAGCCAAGGTACGTGTCAATATCATGATCCTTCCCGAATAAATCAACTCCTGGCAGTTAGATATTAGAATCCCTTGAGAATACACCCATTTATATCACCTTGAAGATAACCACAAGAAATAAAAGTGCACACGAAGAAATAAAACTGCACACATAATCTGTGCATGACACCAAGGAATGTGTCTCCAGTGTTTGCATCCATTATTTCCAATGAGCTGTGGTAATGACATGGTCTTAAGCTCTGACTTCCTCCACACGACACCTGAAGCTGTCTTCTGAAATGTGGATGTAAAATCTCAAATAAGCTATATTTACTATATCACATAAGCATTACATCTAATAAATAACTGTCAGTAATTCGTATCTTGTGCATTGCAGATGGTTACTTCATAAATGAATATAATTGTGCAACAAAATAATTATACTAATAAAGTTCTAAAGTAAAATAACGAAAATTAAATGATAAAAGATTATAATAAAGCTAATGAAACAGTAATGAATCGTAACTATACTGTGCATTTTAGGTCTCAACTTTGTAACCTTCACCTTTACACCGACGTAATTGGAGTTGATGCCATTTGCCTGTAAGAACCTGACTCCAGTGTAAAATGTCACCGGAGGATATTTCCCTTTTAGTTTACATATCATTTTAAAAATAGTTATTTTTTTTGCAGACACGGATGCTAGATTACAATTAACAGGAGACACATAATGTAGTCGACCCAAAAAATACCTAGTGACAAAATTTCACTACGTTAGGGAATTTCTGTGTTGGTCACAATCAGCATTATCATTTTTTATTATTATCATTGTTAAGTCACACTTGTTCCTGTTATTATCAACATTATAATTAATATTACAAGTACTAATAGTATCATTATCAACAGTATTATTATTTCTATTATCACAATTACTGTCTTATTGTTTTATTTTATTTTTCATTTTTATTTTTATTATTTTTATTATTATATTTTTATTATTATATTTTCATTATTATTAAATTTTTATTTTTATTATTTTTTTTATTATTATTTAAATTTTTATTATTTTCATTATTATTATTATTTTTATTTTTATTTTTATATTATTTTTATTAATTTTTATATTTTATTATTATTATTTTTATTTTATTGTTTGTTGTTTTTGTTATTTTTGGTTATCATTAATTTGCCCCCATCAACCACCGTATGTTACAACACGCTGTGTTTCTTCAGTCAGTTCGCTTCCATTTTTCGTCTGAAATAATATTCCATGTGCTTACGAAAATTGAAGTCTTCATTTTGGTGTAAGTCATATTCAGTGTGGCTGTGGACTTGAAGTCAATTCATTTTATTAAAGAATGACACATGCGCACATGCTCATCATATTACGAATGAAATTCTATCTCTAGTCTAGCAATAATTGATATCACTTTTGCTATTATTTTCCTTTGTTTCTTTATTATCATCTATATTATTTCTATTATTATTATTGTTATTATTATTATTATTATTATTTTTATTATTTTTATTTTTATTATTATTATTATTATTATTATTTTATTTCGTATTTATTATTAATAAGGCTGTTGGTGTTGTTATTTTAATCTTTATTGTATTTGTTGTTATCATTACTAATTGAGGCAAGTAGTTAGACCGTCAGCTTATGCACATTTTTTTTTACTTAACCTCCGAGCGAGGAGGTTAAGTAGGAGTATAGGGAGGGAAGGGAAAAGGAAGAGCAAGAGGAAATGGGGAGAGGGGAAAAGGGAGAGGAAGAGGGTTTAAAGAGAAAGGGGAGATGGGGAGGAGGAAACGGATTTCTATTATTTTAGTCTAAACCCCTACTATTCGGGCACATTTTTTACTACGACTGCTACGATTACTATAAATGTATATACTAAATACAAACCCATGACGAATATCATATAATCTAATCTCGAAATGTATCCAACCGCTATCACTTTCACAATTACCTTTTCACATCTTATACAACCTCTTCTTTTGAGAAGAAAATTTAAGAACTTCATACAACGTGATATGCAATAATGAAGTTTTGATTATAAAACTTTACCCATTAAGGGAACACAGTGATGAACATATTCAGAATCTTTTTACAACAA
>NC_051396.1:21675394-21683362 GCF_015228065.2 Penaeus monodon | reverse complement strand
TTTTTATCGCTGATTAATCCTTATCCGATTCCTCCTAATCTGGAATCCACGGCTGCTCAGGATTAATGTTACCACCACTTCTGAGATGGTGCCGGGTGAGAGGAAAAAGTGTTTAGCCCTTATTTATTATATATATATATATATATATATATATATATAAAATATATATATATATATATATTTTATGTATATATTTATATATATATATATATATATATATATATATATATATATATATATATATATATATATATATATATATATATATATATATATATGTATATATATATTAAGCGGGGTGTCCTCCATACTTTTGTGTACAATCGACACTAACCGTTTATTTTACTAAAATCTTGTTCTCGATTTCATTCATACTGTTAATGGCAAACCAAATGAAGTTCTAAAGCCAGGCAACAAGGTTATCCAAAAGATGGACGAAATAAATTTTGGTCGCACAACTCTACGGTTTCCCATGGCCCTATTTCAACTGTCTCTCAACAAGCATCTTGAAACTTTCAGGATGTACAATGGCTTGTAGAAGTTCCGGTCCTGGGATAAGATATATGTGGTGTTGTTGCATTCCTACTTATGGCACCCGCATCTTCAAATGCTCTTGTTTTTCATCTTTCTTTCTCTGGTTTATGGATATTAAATTGGCTTTGGCAATTATTCTGTGCACTCATTTCCAATCTGTATACCATCAGTATTATGTGGTTGTCGTATTTTACTGTAAAATTTGTCTATTTATTGAAACAATTTTTCCTCTAGTGATGAGCCGTTTCTTCTTGTATGTTGATATATGCTCATATATATGTGTGTGTGTGTGTGTGTGTGTGTGTGTGTGTGTGTGTGTGTGTGTGTGTGTCTGTATATATATATATATATATATATATATATATATATATATATATATTTATATATATATATATATATATATAATTGATGCCAGAGTACCCACGACTTTTGCTTCTTTATGTTGCACATCTGCCTTTTCCAGTCTCTCATAAACACACACTACTCACACCATTCAGTCTGTATAGGGCTATGTCTGTGTCTGTCTTTCTCTGTGCCTGTCTGTATCTGTCTGTCTCCCCCTCCCCTCTCTCTCTCTCTCTCTCTCTCTCTCTCTCTTCTCTTCTCTTCTCTTCTCTTCTCTCTCTCTCTTCCCCCCCCCTCTCTCTCATCCCTCCCTCCCTATCTTTCTCTCTTTCTCTCCCTCTCACTATCAAATATAACCAGCCTTTGCTCTTTGCTTTCTCTCTCTCTTCTTCTCCCTCTCCCTCTCTCCCTCTCTCCCTCTCCTCTCTCTCTCTCTCTCTCCCTCTCCCTCTCCCTCTCCCTCTCCCTCTCCCTCTCCCTCTCCCTCTCCCTATCCTTCTCCCTCTCCCTCTCCCTCTATAACGGCTATGCGTACTTAGTATAGTGGCTGACAGGGATGCAAAACACACGTAAAGGGGTGAACACACGCTACGACGACGCTACGACTTGTCTAAAGGGTCAAAAGCGCCGCGGTGTCAGGGCAGCCCGCCCGGAGAGAGGGCGGGGCTGACCTTAGCGCGTCGGGCGCTGGTCACGAACTCCCCCGGAGGAGGGAGGCGAGAGGTGACCCTACCGCGTCGGTGCTTCACACGAACTCTCGGTCAAACGAGGTCAGATATAAAATGTGACCTCCGCCCTCGCTGAGCGGGTGGTTCTTATTTGTGACATTTGGATCCACGTGGAAAACAGCCATGTGGTCCACTGGTAACAGAAATAGAATTATCCACATCCTGTAACAGAAATAGAATTATCCACATCTTATATTGCTCGGCCACCTACTCGCGCCTCGCCCTCGAGGCGCCTTCAAGGGTGACCTAACTTGGCTGGTCGTCTCGTTCTTGTGCGTTGTCCTGGTTCAACTTCGTGGCTGCTCGTCCATGTTGTCCTCATCCTCCTGGTCCTTGGTGTAATCTGCTCGTCCTCGATTATCCACACATCCTCACAGATCTCGTCCAGGTCCTTCTCGCGTCCACACGTCCTCGTAATCTTCATCCGGATCTACGGGCGTCGGGCAGGGGCGGCATCTCGGGGCTGCTGATATCTGCGCTACGAGCTCCTGGAGTTGACCGGATCTGCAGGCGTCCGCCAGGCACAGCATTCTGGGGCGACTGATACCTGCGGCAAAGGTGCTGGTTCGCTGGATTCTACGGGGAGTCTGGCAGGCAACACCTTTTCTGACGAAAATCCTGGTCCGTGGGCCTATGGCGATCTTCGATGACGTCCTTCTTACAGCATCCTAAGGGTCCTCCCTCGGTGCCGTGTCGGTCCGACTGTAATATAAAGTCGGGGAGCCAGATCATACACGTAAGGGCCAGAGTAAGAGAAAAAGAAAGGCAACAGAGAAGATGGGGTGGTAATTACCACTAGCCGGTTATTCATAACAATTTACGGTTTTTAATGTTGGTTTTTAACTTATTTTCGTCTTTTTTTTTTCATTTTGTGTTTTATTTTCACAAAGGTAAAGAAGAAAATAGAAGAGGGAGATGTCAGTAGCGGTCCGCATAGACCTATTTGAACTACCAACCATCTCTGATAGATATGAGAATAGATAAGGGAACGACATCGGCGATCCGCGAAGATCTATTTGAACCATAGTCGTCACACAGATAAGAAATAGATGTAACTTGTACTTTATGTACGAACCACTCGTCACGACAGACAAAATTGCGGGCTAAAGAGATACATCATAAATCTTTACGCCGGCACTAAGACAGCAACCAGCCTTATTAATGAAAAAGGGTCAGTGTCTTTTGTCCTGTGTGTGTGAGTGAGGTGAAGGTGTGTGTGTATGCGTGTGTGAGTGACAGCTATCGTTAATGAGAGGGAAGCGAGAGTGACCTCACACAGAGAATGAATCACAAACACGAATATTAGCGTTCACTATAAACAAAACTGAAGTAAATTAGCAATGCTAGCTATTTAAGATTATTTCAACTACCACATTGAATTCAACATATAATGATATGCGACAGAATGTACGCATGAATGAATGGTGACATGAAAAATATTCGCCAATTTTTTATCAAGCAAATCTTCTCGGGGTCAGAAATCTGAACTGCCGAGGTACATGTCTAGCTTTGCACGTCAGACTTCAATAAAACTCAATAACGGGGGGATCCTATACCCAAATGCCGTATATGACTGAAGCGACTCGAGCCAGGAATATAATAACCCTGCTCTCTTCTGCGTATCTGTAATGGGCGCTCGCAAAATTCCCGAAGGATATATGAATTTTTACGAATCACACAAACGCTTGGGGGGTACCCAAAACATGCAAGCGACTTCAAGAGGGTGAGAAAGGTGTGATTAATAAGCGAATAATGATTCTAGCTTAAACCCTAGTCCTACATTAATTAACGGACGTAACCGCGGGTCACACCGACTCAAAGGGAGCCGAACGAACGAATAACTTCGGTATTGCACCTACTCTCGAACGACGGAGCGCAGATCTATTAGGCGTTTACGCAACCCCGGGGCAATATCGGGCAATCCTGTGCACTATGATATGGGGGAAGATCCTACGCTATATCCAAATAATACAATTTGTTACTGCTTCGCTCTAGCGCCGATAGAACGTGTCACCAAAAAGCAATGTAACAATGATATGTTTTGCTTCCAATTAGAGGAACCAAGTGGTATCTGACCTTACCCACGCCGCCACCGACCGGGAAAAGAGAAGTGAGGTCAGGTCAACACAGGAAATTAACCTTTTTCTAATCCAAAGTGACCGCAAAAGAAAGAAAAGGTACGGTCAGGTCGGGGGGCGAGGGTTAGGAACGAGATAAAATGAAATGATATTCGTGATAAGATAAAATCACGAACGCGTTAAATTCGTTGCAGATGAAACAATATAAATCTCTAAAACGAGAGAAAATAATTAATTACTTAACTAACGAACGATATTCATGTTTATTGATCACATACTCGATCGCACGGAAATGCGATCTGAGGTGGAAGAATAGTGGAGAACGTGCCATTTGCTGTCATTAGCACCTTTTAACCCAACAAAAAACAATGGCTTAACACATGTATGGGAGAAGGAAGGGAAAAGAAATAAGAAAGGGGGGCCCAAACGTGTACTTACGTGTTTTTTTCTTAGCCATGTCTTGAAGCGGTCGAGCGGATTTTCTTCGGAGATTTGCGTTCATGCTGCGAGCCGGAAGGACGCAGCGCCACCCTGCCACCAGATATAACGGCTATGCGTACTTAGTATAGTGGCTGACAGGGATGCAAAACACACGTAAAGGGGTGAACACACGCTACGACGACGCTACGACTTGTCTAAAGGGTCAAAAGCGCCGCGGTGTCAGGGCAGCCCGCCCGGAGAGAGGGCGGGGCTGACCTTAGCGCGTCGGGCGCTGGTCACGAACTCCCCCGGAGGAGGGAGGCGAGAGGTGACCCTACCGCGTCGGTGCTTCACACGAACTCTCGGTCAAACGAGGTCAGATATAAAATGTGACCTCCGCCCTCGCTGAGCGGGTGGTTCTTATTTGTGACATTTGGATCCACGTGGAAAACAGCCATGTGGTCCACTGGTAACAGAAATAGAATTATCCACATCCTGTAACAGAAATAGAATTATCCACATCTTATACCCTCTCTCTTCATTCCTCCCTCTCTCTCTCTCTCTCTCTCTCTCTCTCTCTCTCTCTTTCTCTCCCTCTCACTATCAGATATAACTAACCTTTGCTCTTGTTTAGGGTCAGTGTCCTTTGGCAATATCTCAAACCATAATGCAACCTCTCCGCCTTGGCATTGATCTAATTGTGAGGCACCGAGAGGGTTATTGGTAGGGAGGAATTAAACGCTCATTGCGATTAGTCGTTAGCAGGTGAATGTGTGTGGGTGTGTGAGTTAGTTAGCTAGTGTGTGTGTGTGTGTGTGTGTGTGTGTGTGTGTGTGTGTGTGTGTGTGTGTGTGTGTGTGTGTGTGTGTGTGTGTGTGTGTGATTACAACTGCAGCTCCACTTTAGGCAGGTAACTAATCCATTAGACACAGGAACTTCTCCGTTAATTTGTACTCTCACTCAAGGGTGCAATCTTACCACTAGGACGCGAATAATTGGACGTAAAGTACACAGGAACTCAAATACACAAAACAAATGTTATATGCAGAATAGAGTGCTTGACATACACTAAAGCCCCGTTTTCAATACACTTCGCGTTTCTGCATGAATCTGAGGCTTTACAGACGATGACAGTAGCGAATGTTTTCGTCTGCCTTATTTAAGTCTTGATCTTTTGCTACAAAGGATCCATGCTGCTAGATTCTTCCTATTAATAGTTCGTGTAAACAGTCTGTTATCAGAGAATACTTCTTTAGTCAGGAGAGTAGTCTCCTTTATATACATTATTTACTGATATTAATGTAATGTGTGTGAGGATGCTCGTGTGATTTCTGGGACCCGAGTCTGCTATTGTAATATCATTGGACCTTTTGCATGCGGGTAGTACGTAAAAAAATAATGATGATGAAAAAAAAAAAGTTAAAACAGGGAGAGAGAAGGAGGGAGAAGGAACAGAGAGAGAGAGAGAGAGAGAGAGAGAGAGAGAGAGAGAGAGAGAGAGAGAGAGAGAGAGAGAGAGAGAGAGAGAGAGAGAGAGAGAGAGAGTGAGTCAGAGAGAGAGAGTTTATGTGCTAGTTCCTTAAAACTCAGCAGTACCGAGTTGCTCTGACGCGACAAGACATTTACCCTGTCCCCGCCTCTCCCTCTTTACAGCATCTCCCCTCTCACTGCCTTACACCATCTCCTCTCTTCCCCTCTTAGTCCCCCTGTCTTTAAGTCAGCAAGAGCATAACTAAACCACTTCACTGCAAACAATATTGATATACGGAACCTTATGCATCGATACCATAACGGTACACACCTAATAATGATATCACTAAAATAATACTATGTATACATGATTATCCTCGCCAGGTTTGTTGGGATTAATATTCGCATTTGGTCTACAAAAGCCATAAAGACAAAACTCCATCATGATTTTTCGTGATTATCTTCACACCGTTATCATTAACGTCTCTAACATTATGATAATGGCCACTGCATTATCAATACTGACTTCATTATAACGAATTATGTCGCTATATAATTACCATGATAACGCTTTTGGTATCCTGATAAGCTATACCGTGACCCTAAACGCAGTCGTGAATATAGTCTTTACATTACATTTTTATTGCTACTGCTAATGTTGCTACTGTTCTGGTAGAAGTGGTAGTAGTAGTAGTAGTAGTTTTAGTAGTAGTACTAAGAGCAGTAACAGCAGTAGTAGTAGGAGTAGTAATAGTAAGATTAGTAGTATTAGGAGTAGTAGTAGTAAGATTAGTAGTAGTAAGATTAGTAGCATTAGTAGTAGTAGTAGTAGTAGTAGTAGTAGTAGTAGTAGTAGTAGTAGTAGAAGTAGTAGTAGTTGTTGTTGTTGTGATCGAACATGCGTAGTAGTGCCTGACAGACCACCCTTAAGAGTATACTGTATTCCATGGTTGTGTCGGCTCACGTCGCTGCCTTCACCTGCAGCCTCGCCCTATAAAATACTTAATTGCTCGTTCCGTCCGGCGGTTTGGCGAACATGAAATATTTGGGCTTTTTATACGGTAGTAATGGCAAAGGGTCAAAAGACATGAAAATTAAGTTATTGGCGAAGTTTGCAGTTTATAACATGGCTATATTTGTATCGTAAACCCCAAAGTACAGATTAGTGACAGGAGAAAAGCCGACTAAAAGAGGGGCAAAGATAAAACACAGGAACAGATAGAGAGAAGAAGAGGATCAACGGTGCCACATACGTCGGTCTCTTACCTGTGAAGAGGTTTTGTACAAAAATACTATTTTGCTGGGCCAGGATTGCAGGATCCATGAATGGCCGGCACTACGCAAACTATAGAATTCTTATTGACTAAAAGTAAGGATTTCTTCTTCTTCTTCTTTACTTTATTGTTTCTGCAACTCGATAAATTCCCTGCCAATATTGCACTTGCCATCAGAATAAGCAGAAAGGCTATCTTATACATTTTGTGTGGATTCTACCGTGTGTACTGGACACCCTAAGCATACATGTTTACAAAGCGTAAACGGAGACTTTCGAATACTTCTTGATAGGCTTTGTGAGGTGTATTTAACAATATGACATCTTTCCTTAAGAAATGAAAGTAATATACATCGCAGTTAACGCAAGAACAGGTCAATGTGATGTTGCAACCGAAAGCTGCACTGCCGGGTCGTTGAAATAAGTAGTGTGGATGTGTATTTATGTAAACTAAAAGCGATGAAAAATAAAAGCGAATATTTTACATAATATATGAAGATGTAATATATGAAAATTGACCCACAAACGTAACAATATTATATAAAGTAATAACCACATATTACCTATATCAAAGTTTGCCTACACCTATGACGTTAGTGGTAAATTAGGAACAATATCAACTTTTCAAATAGGAAGTCCCCGGTTTTGAATTGTCATTATACTAGTATATGAAAAGAGGCAACGATTGCACTAAGTCAATACACATTGTAATCTTAAAATGTGTATTCTCTTGACAAGAGAAATCACTTCTATGGGTTTATTGTGTATGTAGTATCCTAAGATTTTTTTTCTTTCTTTCTTTCTTTTGTAACGCAACAGCAACAGGAAGGAGTTTACTATTGCTACTTTACGGTCTTGGCTGATGTACACATACTCTTGGTCCCATAGTCATTCGTATATCAAGGATCGGAACCTACCTCCTGTGATTTAAAGTGTAGGTGAAGTTTACAATGTAAATCTCATTATAAAATGTTCAATATCTATCGTGTTATAAAATCTTTCCAACCTCTTTTGATTTCCTTATTTCTTGGTTTACATTAGCAGAATCTTACAAACCGCCTGACCGTGGCAGCATGCAAAGAATTATTCACAAGAGAAAGACGTTGATCTATTAAAGAAT
>NC_051396.1:21665394-21667894 GCF_015228065.2 Penaeus monodon | reverse complement strand
TTTTTTTTTTTTTTTTTGTCTGCAAAAGAATCATTTGCTTAAACGCTACTTCAGTTACATATATGACTGCAGGTTACCATGCAAACTTGAGTGTTTTCCTGTAAACTGCCTGCTTACTTTTCTTCTCTCTTTTATGCAGTTTTCAGCTGTCCTTTGTTATTTTATTTGTTCTTCCCTCTTATTGCTATTATCTTTATTCTAATCTCTTGAAGATAAATGGAAAGGCTTTATGGTATGCGATTGGTAAAGTGGTGGTAATGATGATACTAATGATTAGAAAACAACAAAAAAACGAAAATCCCTGTTGTTGGTTACTGTTCTACACTTATCCCTCACTTACTCTGCCGCCGCCGGCGTTGCTCACTCGGGGGAGGCCCTGCTACTGACTCAAGTGTCGTAGGTTCGAGCCACCGCCGGGCCCGTGGTTGACCTGCCCTAGCCTTGCGGTAGGGTTGTGTGTGTATAAAAGGGAGTATGAGCGGATCATGCAGAGAGCCTCACGACGATCCTAAAAATCTCTGCACCAGGCGGGCATCACCATACGCCTTACTCCAACATCCCCAACACTCAACTCTCACTAACCTTAATGTGCTCCGCAAACTCTTCTCTTTTTTAAGCACTTACTCCAGAATTATTCACTCGTCTGTTTTAGAATATGGAATCCTCATTACTCTTGCAGTAAAACTAGTCAGAGTAGTTATTTTGATGCTTTTTATGCTTATCTTATATAAAAGAGAAGTATATTGTTCAAAAATCGTGGAAGATTCCTAACCTTCCACATTCCTCCTCAGTAACAGCCTGTCCCCAGGATGCTACAAAAATTGTCACAGGTATCTAACACAGCAGTACCTCTGCACGGGAGGCATACAAGCACTACACTTTGCCCACAGGTGACCTGTAGGCTTTCGGAAGGTTGGAGGGACTTTACATCACACTGATACCAAAAGTTCGAATTACATATACTCCTGTGACACTCGGGGAAGGTGACAACATTTTAGCTAATCTCTGTTTCTTCGGTTACAATACGAATGACACCGTTCTTTCTTCGCCCAACGATCTACCTTAACACACAATGTTGTCACTATATATAAAATATTTATTATTGTTAGAACACACAAAGCGATATAACTATCACATTCACAGTTAATTTTGTTCTACACACGTCCGCACCTAGACTTCATCACAGCTTTATCAGGTCTTGCTTGGTTCACAGTTGAAGACGAGTTTTCCCTGTCGATGGGTGGAAGAAAGTCGTCTAGTACCTCATCGCTGCAGTAGTTTTCAGTTGTTGACCTCCCACGGTCGGGCAGACACTCCATCCCTGCTGAATCTCTTTGCAGTCGATAAGGTCTCTCTTCTCCACAATCAGGTCCCTGGCCTCTGAAACAAGAAGGACAGCGACGGAAATCTAGGTATGGACAAGAGCCGTGGGATTCGAGATGGGTCTGGAGAAAACATGGACCAAGAAAGCATCCATCTGGTGGCCTGGTAGAGGGAAAGAACTTCCAGACATTAGTTTTAGATTTGAGGAATAATAATGTGTGTAAGTTCCCTTTATATGGAGGAATTATGAGGGACTTTGTCAGAGTATTTAATATGGATAAGAGTGCATCAGGGACAATAAAAATTGGCGAAGTCTGCTGAAGTTTGTTTCCCGTAGCCATTCTAAAATTAAATCTTGTTTTCCTCGGAGAATAGCCCGAAGTACACATGTATATCCTTTCCAATAGCTTCAACCCAGGTCAGTCACCAGTACATCTATGATCTCAATAGCTCCAACCATTATGTCCAGTGCCCTCGCTGTCCTCCCGAATAATAACAGTATCTACCCTCCCCATTATCAAACTGCAATACTGCTAACTAAATTTAGTCCCCAGGTTATTATCTGTACTTGTATCTCTGTACTTCCTTTTAAGTTATATGTATTATTTTTGCCTTTTTTCGGTTCAACATTTTCTCAGAATCCCCTCAAATTTCTAGACTGCCGTCGTCCTCTAATTCTACTTATTATTATTATTATTTTCAGTATTATTATTATTTCTATCTGTTGAGTACGCCTTATCGATATTATGGGCCTGGCTCCCTGTCAGCGAGATTTCAAGTTTCATCCTATTTACATGTTCTTTGCGTACTTTCCCGTAATCATTTTTTAAATTTTTTCGAATACTACATTCCTGATCTTTCCTATAACCCTGTATGGTCCTATATATGCACATTTTTTTTTTACTCAACCCCCATCTTAGGAGGTTAAGATGGGGTCTCCTTCCACGATTTGCGAAGGCTTGGTATAGGGTCGATCCTATGTGTGTATATATGCACACGTACACACACACACGCACACGCACACGCACACGCACACGCACACGCACACGCACACGCACATGCACACACACACACACACACACACACACACACACACACACACACACACACACACACACACACACACACACATATATATATATATATATATATATATATATATATATATATATATATA
>NC_051396.1:21625394-21637894 GCF_015228065.2 Penaeus monodon | reverse complement strand
TCTTGCTGATGCTGCCTAAAAAACTATCGCCAAAAAGAAAAAGACAAATACCCCCGGGGATATCTGAGAAACCTAATAAAATTGAAAAAGAAATGCCAAAAAATCAAAGGGTATTAATAACCCATTTGAAGATATAATTTCAAAAAACAAAACAAAAATCAAAGATTATTGCACGAGGTAAAGAAAATTCTAATGAACACGCCAGAGAATTAAAAAAACTGTTTTATAATAAAAAACTAAGAACTCTCCCAAAGGATAAAAAAACATTACACGAAAATTTAAACCCTACAAGGACACTATCAGAACTGAAGATGGATAGTTTTATTGAGGAAAAGATAGATGGAAATCAATTTTGTTCCAACCTTACAAAAAAATAAAGATTAAAAACACCTTTAATTTGACTCAAGCAGCGAAGTAAACCACCGCCACTGCTAGACAAAGTTATAAAAGCCTAAAAAAATTAAAAAAAAAAAGAGCCTGGGAATAGATGAAAAAACAGAAGAACAAATAAGAAGCTGGTAAAAAGTGTTGAATACTTCTTCTACAAATTTTTACGAAAGTAGGAATAAAAAGAAAAGGGCCAAAGACTGGGAAAAATCAGTCTTTACCCCCACACCAAAAAAAATGATCACTCCAATGAAAACAATAACGGAAATTGCATTAAAAAGTCCAGCAGCAAAAATTTTATTGAAAATTTATTGCAAAAGAATGAAATTGAATTTTAAGAGAAGAAATTGCAGACGAACAAGCAGGTTTTCCCCCAAAAAAGTCCCAAAAACCCAGATTCAAAACTAAATTTTGATCATGAGAAAAACAGAGAACACCAGAAAGACCTATACCTGTATTTCTTGATTACTCGAACGCTTTTGATTGTTATACGAATCCTCTGGAAAAACTAACGATATGAATTTTCCCAAAACACATCATCCAACTAAAAAAAACCTGTATGCCCAACAACAAGAAACTGAAAAAAAACCACTTAGGGGTTTAAACAAGGGTTCAAAGTTAACCCAAGGAGGGGCGACAAGGTTCATTCTGTCCCCACCCTTTTTAATTTAATATTTGAGCAATTATGAGAGATGCTTTAGAGAATTTTGAAGGAACTGTAGATGTTGGGGGATCAAAATACAAATCTAAATCCCGATGACATTTTTAATTGCCAGAGTATCATTAAGCTAAAACAACTGTTAGATAAAGTTAGAAAACCAAGCGAATAGTCTGGTTTGTTTTTTAATGCCAAAAAATTAAGATCATAAAAGTTTCGAAGAAACCACGAAAACGATGAAAAATTTTAAATCAATGGGGGGTTGTAGAAAAGGAAGAGTTCCTTATTTTGGAGCGTTTTAACTAATACATATGATGTTCCCGGAGATAAAAAGAAGAATTGCCTTTCCCAAAAAAATATCACATTTGCTGTCAAAACTCTGGAAAGCCCAAAAGTTTACCTTAGGGACAAGCTAGTTACTGAACTCATTAGTTTTTCCTTTGCGTCTAGGGGTTCTGAGTGTTGGGTGCTGAAGAAGTAGCAAAAAAAGTCAATATTTTTGAAATGTGGTTTTACAATGAATACTACGTATTAAAGGACGGAAAAAACAAATGATGAAGTGCTGAAAAAAAAAATTGTAAAGCCCGGTGAGGACACGAAAAAAAGGAAACTAAATTTTTTGGGTCTTGATGAAAAAAGTTTTGAGAAAGATTGAACAGGGATGGTGATAGGAAACAGAGGAAGGGGAAAACCAAGACAAACTGAGCGACAAACTCAAAGATGTTTTGGGGGCTGTGAGGGTACAAGTGAAAAAAAAACGCAAGATCGATTTGATGGAAAAGGGATGGTGGAGAGGTACGGCTGCTCAAACATGACATAACCTTATTGATGATGATACATACTCATATAAATAATTATTATATATATATATATTATTATGTGTGTGTGGGTGTGTGTGTGTGTTGTTGGGGTGTGTGTGTGTGTGGTCTTTGTTGTGTGTGTGTCTTTGTGTGTGGTTATGTGTGTGTGTGTGTTGTGTGTGTGTGTGTTTGTGTATGTGTGTTTGTGTGTGTGTATGTGGTGTGTGATATATATATAATATATATTTTGTTGTTGTTTTTTGTTTTTTTTTTCGATATAGGGGGCGATACATGTATATGATTTTTAGGCCCCGTGGGGAGTTATGATATAAAATTTTTCAAAAATTTCGATTTTTTTTAGTGGCTTTAATTATATCCCGGGGAAAATTAACAGGAAAATTGAACAATGCTCATTGCTGTTATTCCTCTTTCCCCTTGTCCCTCTCTTTTTAAAAAAAAAGAAAAGGAAATGATCATACCTACAACACGTTACGCCTACTACACGTGTAAAATTATTTTTAATAATATTATATATTTTATATATATATTTTTATATAATATATATATATTATATATATATATATTTATTATATATATAATATAAAATAACAATCTTTTAGTATGCCAACACCCCCAAAAAATTTACTTTTATTTAAATATTTGTGTATATATTTGATATATTTATGTATGTTATGTGTATATATATATATATATATATATATATATATATATATATATATATATATATATATATATTTATTATTATATATATATATATATAATATGTATATATATATATAACATATAATAATATATATATAATAAAAATTATAATAATATATATAATATAAAATTACATATATACACCCCCACACACACACAAACACACACAACAAACACACACAAACACACACATATATATTAATATATATATTTATATATAATATATATATAATTATATATAATATATATTATATTATAATATATATATTATATAAATATATAAAAATAAATTATTAATATATATATATAATATATATATATATATATTATATATTATATTATATATAGTATAAATATATATATATATATAATATATATATATATATATATAATATATATATATATATCATAAATTTGTTGTAAAAAAGATTCTGAATATGTTCATCACTGTGTTCCCTTAATGGGTAAAGTTTTATAATCAAAACTTCATTATTGCATATCACGTTGTATGAAGTTCTTAAATTTTCTTCTCAAAAGAAGAGGTTGTATAAGATGTGAAAAGGTAATTGTGAAAGTGATAGCGGTTGGATACATTTCGAGATTAGATTATATGATATTCGTCATAGTGGTTGTATTAGTAGTAGTACATGTTATAGTAATCGTAGCAGTCGTAGTAATAATAGTAGTCGTAATAGTAGCGGTAGTAGTAGCAGTAAAAGTAATAGAAATCCGTTTCCTCCTCCCATTCCCCTTTTCTTTTTAAACCCCTTTTTTCCTTCCCCCTTTTTTTTTCCCTCTCCCCATTTCCTTTTTGTTTTCCCTTTTTCCCCCTTCCCCCCCTACCCCTACTTAACCTCCTCGCTCGGAGGTTAAGTAAATAATAAATGTGCATAAGCTGACGGTCTAACTACTTGCCTCAATTAGTAATGATAACAACAAATACAATAAAGATTAAAATAACAACACCAACAGCCTTATTAATAATAAATACTGATAATAGTAATAATAATAATAATAATAAATAATAAAAATAATAAATAAAAAATAATAATAATAATAATAATAAAAATAATAACAATAAAAAAATGTAATAAATTGTGATAATAAAGAAACAAAGGAAAATAATAGCAAAAGTGGGTTTTCAATTATTGCTAGACTAGAGATAGAATTTTCATTCGTAATATGATGAGCATGTGCGCATGTGTCATTCTTTAATAAAATGAATTGACTTCAAGTCCACAGCCACACTGAATATGACTTACACCAAAATGAAGACTTCAATTTCGTAAGCACATGGAATATTATTTCAGACGAAAAATGGAAGCGAACTGACTGAAGAAACACAAGCAGTGTTGTAACATGACGGTGGTGGTGATGGTGGCAAATATAATGATAACAACAATAAAAACAACAACAAAAACAATAATAAAAATAATAATAATAATGATAATAATATAATAATAATAATAATAAAATAATAATAATAAAAATAATAATAATATAATAAAATAAAAATAAAATAATGAAAATTTTAAAATAAAAAAATAATAATAATTAATATAATAATGATAAAATAAAAATGTATGTATATAAATATGATGATGAAAATAACAAAATTAATAATAATAATATATAAAAATTTATAATAATATAATAATAATAATAATGATAAAAATAATAATGTAAAAATAAATAATAAAATAATAAAAATTTATAATAAAAATTTAATAAAAATAATGATGTATACATATAATAAAGGGACAATAAAAAAAATGATAATAAAATAATAAAAATATAATAATAATAATAATAGAAATAATAATACTGTTGATAATGATACTATTAGTACTTGTAATATTAATTATAATGTTGATAATAACAGGAACAAGTGTGACTTAACAATGATAATAATAAAAAATGATAATGCTGATTGTGACCAACACGAGTAATTCTAACGATAGTGACACATATCTGTCACTAGGATATATTTCGGTCAGACTACATTATGTGTCTCACTGTTAATTGATACACAGTCTAGCATCCGTGTCTAGCATAAAAAATAACTATTCTTAAATGTATATGTGCAAGCTATAAAGGAATATCCTCCGGTGACATTTTACACTGGAGTCAGGTTCTTACAGGCAAATGGCATCAACTCCAATTACGTCGGTGTAAAGGTGAAGGTTACAAAGTTGAGACCTAAAAAGCACAGTATGTTACATTCATTACTGTTTCATGCTTTATTATAATCTTTTATCATTTAATTTTCGTTATTTTACTTTAGAACTTTATTAGTATAATTATTTTGTTGCACAATTATATTCATTTATAAATTAACCATCTGCAATGCACAAGATACGAATTACTGACAGTTATTTATTAGATGTAATGCTTATGTGATATAGTAAATATAGCTTATTTGAGATTTTACATCCACATTTCAGAAGACAGCTTCAGGTGTCGTGTGGAGGAAGTCAGAGCTTAAGACCATGTCATTACCACAGCTCATTGGAAATAATGGATGCAAACACTGGAGACACATTCCTTGGTGTCATGCACAGATTATGTGTGCAGTTTTATTTCTTCGTGTGCACTTTTATTTCTTGTGGTTATCTTCAAGGTGATATAAATGGGTGTATTCTCAAGGGATTCTAATATCTAACTGCCAGGAGTTGATTTATTCGGGAAGGATCATGATATTGACACGTACCTTGGCTGGGCCTGATTTATTAAAGGGTTTATATTGAGGGGGGCTTTTCCTCCTTTGTTGAACTGCCAGGATATGATGGTACCTTTCCCTTTAAAGACCTCACCCGGGAAGGCTCCTATAAAACACTTTGTCACAATATATCCATATATTTCACTATATTGCCAACGTGTTGTATTCTCATATATAATTTTTCCAGACTGTCATCTGAGAAACATGTCTCTATAGCATTAATAAATGCTAAATTTACGTAAATATGTAAAGGGCCCAATAAGCAAGTTTCTTTCTTTCTTTAGAGTTATAACTGGAGCACCTCAAGAGAAGTGTTTCAGGCGCTCTTCTTGTTGAAACTACTTCATTTTCTCAGCTGCAAACAGACTAAGAAATCGCTAAGTAACATGAAATTCGATAATCATCATTGAAAAACCCATTGTTTTTTTTAACCCCCTGTCACTGTGTTTTTTCTATGATTCGCCATTACCTTCTTTTTAAAATTAAACGATAAAGGTTTTTTACTGTGTTTTACTAAAACCCATCCTTGACACAAAAATCAAATTATACACTGGCCCGGGGAATTTTAACATTATCTGTAATAATCTTCTATCATAATAACACGCATGCTATCTCCATTGTAATCTATTACCAGATCCACATCTCCCAGTAAGCTAATAAATTCCAAAGGATTTAAACTTTTACATAGTCTGAGGACAGTAAAAAGATAATCTTAAAGATGACATAAGACGGAGAGGGGAAGTTGCTGCGATATCAGTTTAAACATCAGATAAAAGTTAGTGATGTAATAGCAGTTGGTCGTATTTGCTTCAGAATATTTCCCTGGGACCATTTTTGGGGGGCTTATACTAAAGCTTCTTTACAAAGCCCCCCTTTGTCCGCTTTGAATTCTATGCCTTGTGCAGGATTCATGTTAGAGACATTATGAATAGAACAACGGAGGGAAAAATAAGAAAAGACACGAATATACCATATGTTGTGTTATCTTGTTCTTCCCTTCGTTGTTTTATTTGCAATGTCATATGCTAAACACGTTTTCAAAATCTGAACGTCAGTGTTTAACATGGGAGTAAACTGTAGTAAAAAAAAATGCGGGTAGCGGCCGTAGAGTTATCTCAATCAGCCCTTTGGGGTAGATGGGGTAACTAAGAACTTGAAATAAAAACCCCACAAAACAATACACATATGCAAGTTTTTTGCTAACACATTGTGTATATTTTTTAGTGTATATATATATAATATAATAATAATATATTATAATTAATAAAGCTTATGTAAGTATATTAACATATTATATATATGATAACAACAATAACAACAACAACAACACCAATAATAATAATGATAAAATAATAAATAAATAAAATAAAATAAAATAATAATAATAATAAAATAATAATAAAAATAGTATATAATGAAAATAAAACAAAAATGATAATAATAAATAATAATAATAATAATAAAATTTTTATGTAATAATATAATGATGACAATAAAAATGATAATAATAATAAAATAATAATAATATAAATATTATATATATTTATAATTATATATATATAATTTTATATATATATAATTATATATTTTAAATTTTAAATAAATAAGTATATATGTTATATTTATGTAAAGATAATAAAGTGATAAAAATACAAATAAATTTTTAAAATTTTATATATTATAATATTATAAAATATATATTATATTATAATTATATATATATATATATAATAATATTATATTATATATATATTATATTATATAATATAAATTTTATTATAATATATAAATATATATATATAAAAAAATATATAAAAATAAAAAATGATTTTAAAATATAAAAATATATAATATATATATGTTAAAAATATATAATAATTATAAAAAATAATAATTTTTAAATTTTATATAAAATAAAATTAAATTTTATATTTTATTATATATAAAAATTTTATATTATATATTATATTTTTATTTTTAAATTTATATAAATTATATATAAATATATATTATTATATAATTTTTTTTTAAAAAAATTAAAATAATAATATAATATATATAATTAAAATTTTTTTTATATAAAAATTTTATATAATATAATACATAAAAACAATATACAAAATGTATAAACTAAAAATATTAAAAAAAATTATATATATATATATATATAATATATATATATATATATATATTATATATATAAAATATATATATATATTAAAAAATTTTATATAAATATAAAAATATTTATTATAAATAAATAAAATATTAAAAAAATAAAAAATAAAAAATATTATAAAAAAAAAAATATATAAAATTTTATATATATTATATATATATAATATATATATAATTAATATTTTTATATATATATATATATATATATTTATATATATATATAATTAAAAATATTATAAATAAAATAAAAATATATTAATTATATATATAAAAATATAACATATAAACACACATAACACCCCCAAAAACCAAAACATAAATATAAAATAAATTATATATATTAAATATATATATATTATTATATATAAATATATATATATATATATATATAAAAAATTTTTTGTATCTATATATAATAAAATATAAATATTATTATTATATATATAAATTATTTTATAAAATTATACAAAAACCAAAACCAACCACACAACAACACACACCACCCATTATATATATATATATTTATATATATATATATATATATTAATATATAATTATATTAAAATAAATATATATAAAATAAATTTTATAAAAAAAAACAAAAAAAAAAAAAAAACAAAAAAAAAAAACACACACAACACACACCACACAACACACACACAAAAATTATAATATATATAAATAAAATATATATATATATTAATATATATATATATTTAAAATATTTATATTATAATTATAAACACACAAAACAAAACCCCGGCAACCCCCCCCCCCCCCTCCCCAAAACAACAACCCCACAAGGAAAAAAAACCCACACCCTTTTTAAATTGTAAATTTTTTTTTAAATACTTTTATTTAAAATATAATATTTTAAAGAGATTATTATTATTATAATATTATATTTTTAATAATATTTATATATTTTTTTATAAATTTTTTTTTTCTTTTTTTAAAAAAATTTATTAATTTTTTTTATTTATTTAATAAATTAAATATTTTATTTTTTTTTTGGGTGTTTTGGGGGGGTTTTTTTTTTTTGTTCTTTTGTTTTGTTTTTTGGGATATAAAAATTTTTATAAAATTTAATATAAAATATATATATATATATATATTTTATTTTAATATATATATATAATTTTATATAATATATATTATATATAATATATATATATGTAATATACATTTATAAATAAATAATAAATTTAAAAATAATAATACTAATAATTTAAAAATAAAATAATAATAATAATATAATTTTCCCCAAAAAAAAAAAAAAAAAAAAAAAAAAAAAAAAAAAAAACATAAAAAAACCAAAAAAATATAATATATATATAATATATATTATATTTTATATATAATAATAATATTAATTAAAATATAATATTCATAAATCTTTTCATACATATAATCATAATCTACATCATCATCATCATCATTATCACACCAAAAAAAAAAAAAAACACACACACACACCAACAACACACACACACAAAAAAAAAAAAAAAAAATAAAAAAAACCCACATATTTTGATTTATATATATATATATATATATATAATATATATATATTTTATATAAATTTATATTTAATTTTAATATTATATTTTTTATATTATATTTTATTTTTCTAAAAACACACAAAAAACAATACACACCTCACACACAACACACATCACAACACCAACACAAATTCTAATAATATTATATATTTTTTATAATTAATAATAATATTATATATATATTATATTATATATATATATAATATATATATATTATATATATTTATATAAAATTATTTTTTTTCAAATAAAGGGAAAAAAATAAACCCAAAAAAAACAACAAAAAAATTTCCCAAAAACCCTTCCTTTAAAAATAATAATAAAATATTTTTTAATCCCTAATAATTCATTAAATTAAATTTTAATTTCTTAAAATTATATAAAAAGGAAAATGATTTTTTTTTAATTGAAGTAAATTTTAAAAAAAAAAAGAAATACTTTTTTTCTGGGGTTTGTTTTTTTTCAAAATGGGGCCCCCCTTAAACTTAAAATACTTAAAAAGGGCAAAAGTCCTTTAACCCCGTTAAAAGCAGAAACCCCCTAAATGAATTAGTTTACCGGGTGTAGAAAACTTGCCTAAAAAAGAAGGCCCGGCCCATTAAAAAAAGGAAAAAAAAAAAAAAAAAATCATGGTTTTGGGGTTTAAATTGTTTATTCCCGTCAAGTGGTTGGCGGCCATTCCAAAAAAAAGGGGGTTAAAAATTTAATTTTATTCTAAACAGACCGCCAACGGTTCCCCAACACATTCTAAAAAACTTTTTAACCCCTTTTAAAAAAGGAAAAAAAGGGATTTCACCGTGTGAATTAAAAACAATAAAAAAAAAAAATTTAAATTTTAAAAAAAACCCCCAAAAATTAAAAAAAAAAAAAAAAAAAAAAAAAAAATTTTTAATAATTTTAAATTATTTTTTATATTAAGAATTTTATTAATAAAAATATAAAAATATTTAATAATTTTTAATTAATTTTATTTAAAATTTATTTAAAGATATGTACATTTGTACAAATTATAATTTTTTATTCAATTAATAAAAATATAATATTTTATATATATAAAATAATTATTATATATATATATAATTTTATATATATTATATATATATATATTTTTTTTTTTGGTTTTTTTAAAAATAATAATATATAAAAAAAAATTAAAATTTAAATATAAATTATTATATAATTTTAATAATAATATTTTTAAAATAACATTAAGAAAATTAATAAAGGGGTTAATTATTTAATAAATATAATAATCAAATATAATATAATATAATATATTCCCTTTATTTTTATTGAAAATTATGAAAATTCATAAAAAGAAAAAATTATTTATTATTAAAGTTTTTAATTATTTTAAGGGGAATTTATTAAAATATTAAAATTTAATTTTAAATGGTTGGGGGGTTTTTTGTTTGGGGTTTTTGTGTTTTTTTTTCAAATATTTAAATTTTTTTACAACCCAAAAATTAAAAAAAAGAAATACCTTCGGTTTTAATAACGTTTTATCTTCAATTCAAGAAAATTTTTTCAAAAACTACAAACTCCGGTCAGACTACCAATGTTCAAAATTTTAAGCTGAGGAGGTTAAAAGAGGGGGCAATTGAATAAGACAGACAAATAATATTCCCCCCAAAAAAAGACTTTATTGTTTTTACATGCTTCTCAAAATACAAGATGGTGGGGAAAAGTTGGATTTTCAAAAACCGGTAAATGCTTTTTGAAATTGGAAGTAAAAAAGAAGGCCGCCCCGGCGGAGTGTATTTAAATTTTTTTTAAAAAATTTTTTTTATATTATTTTATTTTTTCCCAAAAGTATGTATTTTATACAACCCCAACAAAAACAAAAACCCCAACACAAAAAAAAACCACAAACCAAACCAAAAAAAACCCCCCAACACATACCCAAAAACAACCAACACAAAAATAAATATTAAAATATAAAGATATAATTTAAATAAAAAAATATATAAAAAAAAAAAAATTTTTTTATATATGATTTTCTTTTGTTTTTTTGGGTTTTGGGGGGCTGTTGTGTTTTTGATATATGAATTATTATATAAATATTAAATAATAATATATAATTTTAAAATATAATATATATATATATATATATATTTATAATATATATAAATTAAAACCCTTTTTTGTTTTCCTTCCCCCAACCCCCAATCCCAATCTTCTCTTAATTTTTTCTTACCTCTCCTATCTTCTCTTTTTTCGTCCTTCTTCTTAAAGCCTCCTTCTTCACCTTCTCCCTTTTCTATTCTTCCTTCTTCTCATTTCTTCTCCTTCCTCCTCTTTCACTCCCTCCCCCGTTTCTTTTACTTCCTCTGTCTTCTCCCTTTTCCCTCCTCCTTCTTACTTGTCCTACTTCCTTCCCCTTCTTCCCTTCTACTTTTCTCCTTCCTCCTCCTTCTTAAAGCCTTCCCCCTCCTCTATCTCCCCTTTTCTCTTCCTCCTTCTCTTCTCTCTCCTCCTCCCCCATCTCCCCTTCTTCCCTCTCTCTTCCTTCCCCATCTCCCCTTCTTCCCTCTCTCCTCCTTTCCCATCTCCCCTTCTCCCCTCTCTTCTTCCCTTTCCCCCTTCCTCCCCATCTCCCCTTCATCCCTCTCTCCTCCTCTCCCATCTCCCCTTCTTCCCTCTCCTCTTCCCTTCCCCCCTCCCCCCACCTCTCTCCTACTTATCTCCTTCCTTTTTCCCCCTTGTTCTTCAATTGCTACTCCCAAGTTTGCAAGTATATCTCTCAACGAATAAAAAAAGCTTCTATTCTTTCCTAGCATCAAGTTTGGAGATCTCCTTCAAGAATCTTCATCTTCCTTAACTCTTCACTGTGGCGTCAAGGATCTCTCTCTCTACCTGTCTGTCTGCATGTCTGTCTGTCTGTCTGTCTGTCCATCTATCTGTCTGTCTTTCTGTTTATCTGCACTTCTATCTATCTATTTATCTCTCTGATTATCTATCCATCTACTTCTATATGTTTATCTTTTCATGAGGCAATCTTTTTATATATCCATCAATCCATCTGTCTATCTATTATTCTATCAATCTCTCTATCTATGTATCAGTATATCAGTATATCTGTCAGTATACCTATCTATCTGTCTATCTAACAATCAATCTCTATCTATCTCTTTATCTGCAATTAATCTCTATCTACCTGTCTATCTATCTATTTATCTGGCTTTCTGTCTAACAACCTATGTAACTATATCTATATCTGTCTGTCTGTCTGTCTCTCTATCTATCAATCAATTTACCTATCACTCTATCTATCTGTCTGTCTCTCTATCTATCTTAAAGAGCAATGCGTCAAAAATCTTGTCTCGATCTAGAAGATTTATAAGTGAATCAATAAACGTATAAGTATTGCTTATAAGTTATAGCGATTCCGTTTACTTTTAAGTTTCGACTCCTTTCTGAACGCTTTTGTACCTTAGCAAGAGTTTATTGCGGTAAGGAATGGAATGAGGCGT
>NC_051396.1:21620394-21622894 GCF_015228065.2 Penaeus monodon | reverse complement strand
GAAAGGTAAGGGATAAAGCACAATAATTTTAAATTAAGATGAACGAAACAAATTAAAGTAAGAGATAAAATGAAGAATGGTGGTAAACCAGGCATAGATATAATAATAATAATAATAATAATAATAATAATAATAATAATAATAATAATAATAATAATAATAATAATAATAATAATAATCATAATAATAATAATAATAATAATAATAATAATAATAATAATAATAATAATAATAAATAATAATAATAATAATAATAATAATAATAATAATAATAATAATATAAATAATAATATAAATAATAATGATAATAATAATAATATAATAATAATAATATAATAATATAATAATAATAATAATAATAATAATAATAATAATAATAATAATAATGATAATAATGATAAAAAAAAAAAAATAATAATAATAATAATAAGGAGAGGGTAAAAAGAAGACGAAAAAAATAAGAAAAAAAGAAGAAGGAGGAGTAAAAGCAGAAGAAGAAGAATGGATAAAAGATGAAGAAGACGATAACGACGACGACGAAGACGAAGCAGAAAAAGAAAAAGAGAAAAGAATAGAAAAAAGAAGAAGGAAAAGAAGAAGAAGAAAGAGGAAGAAGAAGAGGAAGTAACAGAGGAAGAAGAAGAGGAAGTAAAAGAGGAAGAAGAAGAAGAAAAAGAGAAGTAAGCGAAGAAGAAGAAGAAGAAGGAGATAAAGAAGAAGAAGCAGAAAAAGAAGACAAAGAAGATGAAGAAAAAGAAAAAGAAAAAGAAGAATAAGAATAAGAACAAGAAGGAAAAATCTGGAGAAGTAAACAGATAAATTGATAGAGAACTCAGACTGCAAAAAGTATTCATCACATAAGTGTATTTAAATCATTCCTTTGTTCAATTTGTTCATATTAATTCACTTTGAGGAAACTGAAGAAAAGTAATTTTAGTCTGAGATAATTTAATTTTCATGTTTTTCATTTTATCTTATCAATCATTCACATTTTATAAATCTGCGTGAAGAGAATTAGCTGTGAGTATGTGTGTGTGCGCGCGCGTGTGTGTGTGCGTGTGTGTGTGTGTGTGTGTGTGTGTGTTCGTGCGTGTGTGTGTGTGTGTGTGTGTGTGTGTGTGTTCGTGTGTGTGTGTGTGTGTGTGTGTGTGTGTGTGTGTGTGTGTGTGTGTGTGTGTGTGTGTGTGTGTGTGTGTGTGTGTGTGTGTGTGTGTGTGTGTTGTGTGTGTGTGTGTGTGTGTGTGTGTGTGTGTGCGTGTGTGTGTGAGTGTGTGTGTGTGCGTGTTTGCTAATACGCTTATGTTGCATGTTTGTTTATGTGTTTGTGTGTGCATGTGTGTATCCCTGCACATATAGATTTGAGGTTCTGATAAGTATATCATCAATAGAAAAATAGATTTCCTTGTGGTCTGTTGCTTCTTATTTCGCGAACGTGAAAATTCTGCATGGCATTAGTGTTGATTGCAAATTTTAATGAGCTTATGCATGATGGGGAATTGAGGGAAGGTGCTTGCATTTTCATTTTGTGAATATTGCTATGTACTCTTTTTTTTCGTAGATAGGGAGAAAGGCGTAAATTTGTTTTTATATTTGCATTTATGATATATTATATTCAGACTCCCATTTGTTGTATGCTAACACCCTATTTTTAATCTTTTTGTCTTCAGGGTGTTTCTTTATCATTATTGCCTCCTTCCCCTCACCCTCCATTTACCGGGATTTCACTTCTTTTCATTTTACTTCTTAGATTTTGCCTGTCTGTTTCTATTTCCGTATATATCTTTCATTCTTTTCATTATTCTTCCATTTCCTCAAACTCTCTATTTATTTTGTGTCACGTCAGCTTGCCCATTTTCTTATCTATTCCACTTCCCTGGCTTCCTCCCTTTCATTTACCTCCATTTTTTTCTTTACCCAGTCCTGTTTTTGCTGTCTTGCGTGTTCTCTAGTTATCTATCACTTCATCTATTATTTTCTCCACCCTACCTAATCCATCCTCTTTCATTTACTTCCCTTTATTACCACACGTTAATTATTCCCTCGTATCTCTTTGTCTATTTTCTCAAGTTACCTCTTCACCTAATCATCAATTTTCTTTCTCCCTTCTTGGCTTCATCACTCTTTCTCTTTGGGCTCGCCTCTCTACTGAATATTTATGCGTGTAGCGTCTCTGTTCCTTATTCTTTTTCTTTTTCCTCCTTTCTCTCTTCTCTGTTTGTCTCTATTTATGTCTATCTGTCCCTGTATTTGTCTTTGTCTGTCTGTCATTCTGTCGTCCTGTCTGGCTGTCTGTCTGTCTGTCTGTCTGTCTGTCTATCTATCAATCTGTCTGTCTGTATGTATGTATGTTTGTCGGTCGGTCGGTCGGTTTCTTTCTCTCTCTCTCCTTCTCTCTCTCTTTCTGTTCCCCCACCCTCTCTCTCTATCTGTCTATCTATTCATCTACCTGTTCGTCCGCCTCACCCTCTTCCACAGTCTTTATACACCTAATCCTCCTCGT
>NC_051396.1:21607894-21612894 GCF_015228065.2 Penaeus monodon | reverse complement strand
ATATATATATATATACATTTATACAAGATAAATATATACATAGGCTACATATTTTATGTATAGGCTATATGCGTGTGCGTGTGTGTGTGGATACAGACAGATCGATAGATATACAGATTCACAAAATTAAAAGTAACAGGACTTTGGGTCTTTAGAGGCACGTTGAATGATTTTCAATTTAGAAAGAACTTGATGGGAAGGTAACATTGGGAGATCATGATAAGAGAAAATCAAAGATCCATTAAGGAAGAAGCTAACCCTCCATTAAGCGAGGATGAAGATGGTGAAGTTGCAGGGTTTAAGAGAGAGAGAGAGCGAGAGAGAGAGAGAGAGAGAGAGAGAGAGAGAGAGAGAGAGAGAGAGAGAGAGAGAGAGAGAGAGAGAGAGAGAGAGAGAGAAAAAAGGTAGGACATTCAGCCAAGCTCTTTAATAAACAATCATCAAGTACTTTTATCTTGATTACAAAAACGAGAACAGATCAAATAAAACCTAAATCGGCCATATAAAAGGAAAAAGAAAAACAGAGTTTGACGATTTTGTTTCCCCATTTAATCTTTATTTATTTATTTATTTTCTTAATTCTTCATAAGCTCTTTGGATGATGAAAATTTGTTGCTAAATAAGAGGATCTCAAAGTATCACAATACACGAATACAAAAGCGCGCTGATGCAATAGTGTGTGCAATTAGATTAATCAACAAAATTATGATTCCAGGGACAGAAAACATAAAAATAAATTGTCCCATTCTCTCTCCCTTTTGTTTATCTATTTATTTTTCTACCTGCAAATATATCGTTCATCATCCCCTGATAATAGACAGATAATTTGGTTTCAAAAAGGAATTTTTAACATCTGAAATAATCAATCCATTTTGTTAAGAGACGTTTGTGGAGTCCGGAAGAGAGGAAGAAAAAGAAGAAAAGGAAGAATGATAATAATATGATGATAATAAAAGAAGGAAAAATAAAATAAAAGAAAAGGAAAATAAAAGAGCCAACCACTGTTTTTTTATGCGTTTCATCACTTCCATCCCTGTGAACTGTTGCTAAAAACTCCAGTTATTTAGTGAGTTAGAGGAGACCCTTAGTCAATACTAGATAGCTATTTCGAATGCAAATCGTCTCAGTTGTAAATGATGTTTTTTTTGTAAACGGAGTAAGTACCCTCTCACTGTCCTCGTTTTGTGAGATTATGCAATGCAACCTTTTCTCTGGGGGTTCCTTTGGCTTTAAGCTTATTATGGTAAATAAGCTGTTGTGTCGTAATGGTGAAAAGTCAGTCTCGGCCGTTGCGATTTGACGAAGAGCAAGTGGGTTCATTAACGGATCAAGAGATAAGTGAATAAGTGAATAATTAGAAATATCATAGATGAATAGTTGATAAAAGAGATAAGTTTCCACTGGTTCATTATGACGCTTCTGTATCCCTGGACTAATAACCACACAGATCAACAACAACAACAACAGCAGCAGCAGCAGCAGCAGCAGCAGCAGCAGACAACAACAACAACAACAACAACAACAACAACAACAACAACAACAACAACAACAACAACAACAACAACAACAACAACAACAACAACAACAACAACAACAACAACAACCACAAGAAAATGTCTCGCCGGTTCATCGCTGTGATGTAACAACGACGGAGAAACACAAAGCACGCGTCCCGACTGCCGTGCTTGCGGATCCCAGGTAAACACAAGCGTAAAAAAAAAAAAAAAAAAAAAAATCACTTGCCTGAGGGTGTGGAGCGAAATAGCAACATGGCGGATGTGCTTCTTCAGAACACCGAGATTTTTTTTTCTTTTTTTTTCTTTTCTTTATTTTCGTTTTCATTTTTTTTTTTTTTTTTTTGGGGGGGGGGGACTGTTCTCTTTTCTTTTCGCGTCGCACGTCGTCGCGAGGCACGTCAATGCGTCTTCAAGGTTTTGGATAACAATGAGATAAAAAAAAAAAGTGTCGATATCTTTTTAATATGTATTTAATGTGTATGTGTATGTGATTATTTTGCCTTTTTGAGGGGGTTACATGTAGAGAAAATGTAAGTTCAAAAGATTCTGTTTGGAGGGATTTTCGTAATACCGGATTAGAGAGTAAGAGAGAGGGGGGGAGGGGGGGAGGGAGAGGAGAGAGAAAAAGATAGAGAGACTGGAAGAGAGAGGGAAAGAGGGAAAGAAAGAGGGAAAGGGAAAGGGAAAGGGAAAGAGAAAGAAGGAGGGAGAGAGAGAGAGAGAGAGAGAGAGAGAGAGAGAGAGAGAGAGAGAGAGAGAGAGAGAGAGAGAGAGAGAGAGTGAGAGAGAGAGAGGAGAGAGAGAGAGAGAGAGAGAGAGAGAGAGAGAGAGAGAGAGAGAGAGAGCGAGCAAAATGTCTACGAACAAAGAGAGGAGCGAAGGGAAGGGCGGCATGGGTCTAGTTTTGTGCTGTGTTCTCAACTCTATTGATTGCATGGTCGACATTTCCACCTTCCCCCCCCCTCTCTTGCTCGCTATCTCTCTCTCTCTCTCTCTCTCTCTCTCTCTCTCTCTCTCTCTCTCGTTCGCTCTCTCTTTCGCTCTCTTTCTCTCTCTCTCGTTCGCTCTCTCTCTCTCTTCTTCGCTCTCTCTCTCTCTCTCTCTCTCTCTCTCTGTCTGTCTGTCTGTCTGTCTGTCTGTCTGTCTGTCTGTCTGTCTGTCTGTCTGTCTCTCTCTCTCTCTCTCTCTCTCTCTCTCTCTCTCTCTCTCTCTCTCTCTCTCTCTCTCTCTCTCTCTCTCTCTCTCTCTCTCTCTCTCACCTCCTCCCCCTTTCACTCTCTCTCTTTCCCATACACACATACATATATGTGTGCGTAGCGTACTACACACATAAATGTGCTTATAATTATATAAATGGATGGGTAGATGTATTCGTATTGTTCAGTGCTCCACATCACTCGTTGACAGATCCAAAAACTTCATTCAATTTACTCTTTGTTAAAAACCATTTAACTTGAAATCATCAATCATCAAGAACATCCAACATTGTACACAATTTTATTTTAATAGAAATGACAACCAAATCACTAAAACCGTTCGAGCAATTAATCAAACCATATCTATTCGCTGGATCACCATTAAGTCTCAATACTTTCTCAACAAAACAACAGGCAGCCATAAACATTACTCATTAAGACAGAACATTAAATACCATTTCATCGTCACATTCAAATTACGTCACAAATAGTTACACCATTTTCCCACATATCAAGTTGTTTATTCAAAATCGGCTAAATGAATTGCCAGAACACACACATCGCGGCACTTCGCTCGTGATTGACGAAAGGGTCCAGGGTAACATTTCTTCATTTTCAGTCCGTTTCACGCGAGTCTGTCAGTCAGCCAGGTTCTACTAAACAAGTGATTTAACCTGGTTGATATACAGAACGCTGATCTGTTAGGCCGTAAAGGACGATGTAATATTTCAAACTAACCCTTGACTAAAAGGCATGAATGAGAATGAATATCTTCACAATACAAGGGATGTATTTGACCGGTTTCGATTTTATATAATACATTTTGTATTTCTGACAAAGATACAATCGAAACCGGTCAAATATTGTATTGTATTGTGAAGTTATTCATTCTCTTTCATACCTTTTCTACATTTGTCAACATGAATACGGTTTAACCCTCGATGTTAAAAATTTCCCCATTATTCCTCCTCCTTTGCATAATATCATCTTCCAAGATTTTGTAGGCCCGTTATATTAGCGATACAGTCGAGAGTAAAAAGTTCCACGGAAAATTCCTACCTGATTTCTAAAGATCAAAGGCCTGTCGCAGCACAAACAACTGTAACTAAACGGGGCTCATGCTGGCCGGTCGCTCAGAATCGTAAACAACGCTTCTTAGAAAAAAATAAAATCAGGTAGTGATTATTCATATTCTTATACTAGGTTGAATAATACATATTTGTTTCTGTTTTCCTTTTCTTACCGAAAATAAAACGTTACATTTGTTATGCAACATGCATGCCTATATACAGGTATGTGTGGATTGTGTAACTCTCTCTCTCTCTCTCTCTCTCTCTCTCCTCTCTCTCTCTCTCTCTCTCTCTCTCTCTCTCTCTCTCTCTCTCTCTCTCTCTCTCTCTCTCTCTCTCTCTTTCTCTCTTTCTCTCTCTCTCTCTCTCTCTCTTTTTCTCTCTCTCTCTCTCTCTCTGCTCTTCTTAATCTTTACTCGACTTTCCTTCCACGCGCAAGTATGTGGACGACCTTTGTTTTTCTCTCTCTTTATACTTTGCTATCTTTACGTTTGTTTTAGCTCCATTGCTTTTCTTTATGATTATCTGACTCCCTCTTTCGTAATCGCTTCATCCAACTCTTTCCTTTGCACTTTCTTTCTATCTCTCTTCTATTCGTCTTACTCTCTCCCTCTCCTCTTCTTTATTCCTCAGCTTTATCACTTTCCTTTGTCTACCTTTCTCTAGCTAGCTCCTCATTATGTATCGTTTTTTTCCCACTCTCCTTTCCTCTTATTTCCGTGTTTTTTTTTTCTCTTTTTCACTCCTTTATTAACGCTTTTTTATATATCACCTATTCCTTCCTTTATGATGTCTCGTAAAGTCTTCCCTCTTTCTCAGACTTTCTTGGAAGATCTTTTACACACTGTCTTGAGGAGTTCGTTGCTTATGCCTTTTATCAAGTTTTGTCCTTTATTTCGTTCTTTTCCCCTTTTCTTTCGTCTTTTTTTTTTTTTTTTTTTTTTTTTTGGGGGGGGGGGCATATGCTTCCTTTGCTTTAGTCCTTTTTTTCTCTTTCTCTCTCTCTCTCTCTCACTCATTCACACACACACACACACACACACACACACACACACACACACACACACACACACACACACACACACACACACACACACACACACACACACAGGTACATACACATATAAAAAAATAGACACATGCAAAACAGTCCCCAAATGCAGAAGCTTTACCATCTAACTTTTCTTGCTTTAGAAAGCGATAACAACAAAAAAAAA
>NC_051396.1:21600394-21602894 GCF_015228065.2 Penaeus monodon | reverse complement strand
AGAGACGAGAGAGAAAAGGGGGGGGGGGGAGAGAGAAAAAAAAAAATTTAAAAAATAAAAAAAAAAAAAAACGATAAAGAGAAAGAGAGAGAGGAGAGAAAAGGGGGGGAGAGGAGAGAGAGAGAGAGAGAGGGGAGAAAAGGGGGAAAAGGGGAAAGGGGAGAGAGAGAGAGAGAGAGTTGAAGAGAGAAAAGAGGAGAGGAAGAGGGAAAAAGAAAAGAAAGAAAAAATTTGGAGGGAGAGAGGGGAGAGGGGAGAGAGAGAAAGGGAGGAGAGGAGGGGAAAAGGAGAGAGAGGAGAGAGGAGGGTGGGGGAGAGGGGAGGGAACGGAGAGAGAAAAGGGAAGGAAGAGAGAAGAGAGAGAGAGAGAGAGGAGAGAGAGGGGAGAGAGAGAAAAAGAGAGAGAGAAAGGGGGAGAGAGAGACGGAGAGAGAGAAGAGAAAAGGAGAGAGGAGGAGAGAGAGAGAGAGGAGAGGAGAGAGAGATGAGGGGGGGAGAGAGAGAGGGGAGAGGAGAAGAGGAGAAAGAGAGAGGAAAAGGGGAGAGAGAGGAGAAAAGGGAGAGAGAGGGGTTTAGAGAGAGGAGAGGAGGGAGAGAGAGAGGAGAGAGAAGAGAGAGAGAGGAGAGGGGGGAAGGAGAGAAGAGAGAGGAGAGAGAGCGAGAGGGGGGCGAGAAAAGAGAGAGGAAAAAAAGAAGAAAAGAAAAAAAAATTTAAAAAAAAAAAATTTAAAATGAGGAGAAAGAGAGAAAAGAGGAGGGAAGAGAGAGGGGAGAGAGAAGAGAGGAAGGGGTTAGGGGAGAGAGAGAGGGGAAAGGGGGAGAAAAAGAAAAGAGAGGGGAGAGAGAAGAAGGAGAGAGAGAGAAAAGGGGGAAAGAAAAAGGGGAGAGAGAGAAAGAAAGTGAGGAGGAGAGAGAGAAAGAGAGAGAGGATGGGAGAGGGGAGAGGAGAGAGAAAGGAGGGGGGACCGAGAGGGGAGGGGGAAAAAGGGAGGAGAGAGAAAAAGGGGAGGGGAGGGGAAAGAGAGGAGAGAGAGAGAGAAAAAGAGAAGGGAGGGAGAAAAGAGAGAGAGAGAGGAGAGAGAGAGAGAGAGAGGAGGAAGAGGAGAGAGAGAGAGGGGGGAGGAAGGGGGAGAGAGCAGAGAAAAAGGGGGGGGAGAAAGAGAAGAGAGAGAAAAAGGGGGAGAAAGAAAAGAGAGGGAGAGAGAAAGGGAGAGGGGAGAGAGGAGAAAGAGAGAGAGAGAAAAGGAGAAAAAAAGAGAGGAAGGGGAGAGGAGGGGAGAGAGAGAGAGAGGGACAGAGAGGAGAGAGAGAAAGAGAGAGAGAGAAAAAAGAGAGAGAGAAAGGAAGAAAAAGTGGGGGAGAGGAGAAAAAGAGGAAAGAGGAGAGAGAGGGAGGGAGAGGGAAGAGAGAGAGGGGAAGAGAAGAGAGGGGCAGTGAGGAGAGAGAGAGGAGGGGAAAGAGGAAAAGGAGAAAAGGGGAAAAAAGAAAAAGAGAGAGAAAAAGGGAGAGAGAGAAAAAGAGAGGAAAAGGAGAGAGAGAGAAAAGGGGGGTAGAGAAAGAGAGAAGAGGAGGGGGGAGAGAGAAAAGGGAAAAGGAGAGGGGAGGAGAGAGGGAGAGAGAAGAGAGGAGAGAGAGGGAGAGAGAGGAGAGAGAGAGAGAGGAGGAGGGAGAGGAAGGGGGAGAAAGGTGAGAAGGAGAGAGAGGGAGGGGGGGAAAAAAGAGGAGAGAGGAAAAAGGAAAGGGGAGGGAGAGAGGAGAGAGAGAGAGAGAGGAGAGAGGAGAAGAAAGAGAGAGAGAGAGAGAAGAGAGAAGAGAGAGGGGAAGAGAGAGAAAAGGAGGAAGTGAGAGGAAGAAAAGTTTGGAAGAGAGGGGGAGAGAGAGAAGATGAGAGAGAAAAGAGGAGAGGGGAAGAGAGAAGGGGGAAAAGGAGAGAAGGAGGGGAGAGAGGGGAGAGAGAGAGAGAGAGGGAAAAGGGGAAAAGAGAGAGGACGAGAGAGAGAGGAGAGAGAGAACGAGAGAGAGAGAGAGAGGGGAAGAGAGAGAGAAAAAGGAGAGAGAGAAGAGAAGGGGAGAGAAGGGGAGAGGGGGGAGGAGAGAGGGGGAGGGGAAGGGGGAGAAAAAGGAAAAAGATGGAAGAGGGGGCCGAGAGAGGGGAAAAACAGAGAGAAAGAGGGGAGAGAAAAAGAGAGAAGAGCGGAGAGAAAAGGAAGGGGAGAGGGGAGAGAGAATGGGGAAGAGAGAGGAGAGACTGGAGAGAGAGAGAGAGAGAGAGAAAAGGGAGAGAGAGGAAAAGAGAGGGGAAAAGAGGGGGAGAAAGAAAATTAGAGGGGAGAGAGAGAAAGGGGAAAAGGGGAGAGGAGAGGGGAGAAAGGAGAGGGAGAGAGAGGAACAGAGGGAGGGAGAGAGAGAGAGAGAGAGAGAGAGAAGGGAGAGAGAGAGAGAGGGGAGGGAAGAGACGGATGGAAGAGGGGAAGAGGGGGAAAGAGAGAGGGAAAGAGGA
>NC_051396.1:21567894-21570394 GCF_015228065.2 Penaeus monodon | reverse complement strand
GGAGAGAGAAGAGGAGAAAGAAGAATAGGTCGGTAGAAGGAAAAAGGGAGAACTGAAATAGAGAGACAAAAGGTGAAAGAAAGAAAGAAGTGAAGAAATGGGAGAGAAAGAAGGAAGAGTGAGAAATGAAGGCAACTTAGAAAATAGAAAGAGAGAAGTAAAGAAGAGAAGAAAGGAGAATAAAGGGAAAAGAAAGGAGGAAGAGTGAAGAAATGGGAGAGAAGGAAGGAAGAAGTGAAGTGGAGAAGAGGGAGAGAGAACAAAGAGAAAAAGAAATAGAAAAGAGAAAGAGAAAGAGAAGAAGAGGAGCCAAATAAGTAAGGGAAAAACAAATAAAAGAAAGTGAAATATAAGAAATAACAAACATGAAACAAAAAAAAGCGAAATGAAGAAGAGAAAGAGAGAATGAAGTGAGAGAAATAAAAATGAAAATTAGAAAGTAGAAAAAAATAAGAAGAAAAACCAGAAAAAAAACATAACACCAAGAAAAATAAAGAAAACAATAAAACGAGAAAAAAGAGAGAAAAGGAGAGCGTAATAGCATAAGTATTTGAAAGTTTCCACGAGGGATCGCTTTGCATCGCGTAAATCGTCTGCGTGCGTCTCGAAATTGCAACTCGTATATCTGGGTTTTGTAATGGGTTGGAAACGGCCTTGTAATGGGTCTGGTAATGGTTTTGAAACGGCTTTGTAATGGGTCTGGTAATGGTTTTGAAACGGCTTTGTGATGGTTCTGGTAATGGTTTCGAAACGGCTTTGGAAAATGGGGTTTTGAAATGGCCTTATAATGGGTTTGTAATGTTGTTTTAAAGGCTGTGAGACGGCTTTGTTATGGGTTTTGTAATGGGGTTTGAAGCGGCTTTTTTATGGGGTTTCTAAAGGTTTTGTAATAGGTTTTTGAAACGGCTTTATAAGGAGTTATGTAAAAGGCTTTGTAACGGGTTCTATAACGTTAAAAAATCGGCTTTGTAATGGGTTTATAACGGCTTCTGTATAGGGCTTTCTAAAGGGCATTGTAACGGGTTATGTACCGACAATGTTATGGTTTTACAACGGATCTGTAACAGGTCTTGTTCCAGATCCTATAACAGGTCAAATAACGGGTCTTGTAATGAATTTTGTATCGGATTTGTAATGTAATATATTCGCACACGCACACGTGCTTTTAGGTATTCTTTCTTTTTCATATAATTTTCTATCTATTCATCTTTTCTTGGAAAAAGGAAAGAGTGATAATAAAAAGAGGATGAAAGAAAGAGAGAAAGAGAGAGAGAAAAGAGAGAGAGAGAGAGAGAGAGAGAGAGAGAGAGAGAGAGAGAGAGAGAGAGAGAGAGAGAGAGAGAGAGAGAGAGAGAGAGAGAGAGAGAGAGAAAGAGAGAGAGAGTCAGAGAGACAGATAGGCAGACAAACAGATACGCAAACAGACACAGAGACAAACAGATTAAGAGACAGACAAACAAATAGACACAGAGAACACGTGAGAATGAGTAGCACAAAAAGACGTGATGAAACCTACCAATTCCAAGTAACTGGTCAGGCGTTTCCTCCATGATCTGCATTTTCTACTCGAGGAACCAAAGCTCTGCATAACGATATACAAATATAATTTTTCAGACCTCGTCAACCAATCATCGTGGTCTCGATCATACACAGAAGTTATTGAAAAGAGTCTTTCATGCATTCAATTCTTCCTTTCAGTTCATCTCTCTCTCTCTACATATATATATATATATATATATATATATATATATATATATATATATAATATATATATATATATATATATATATATATATATATATATATATATATATATACATATATATACATATATATACATATACATATATATATATATATATATATATATATATATATATATATATATATATATATATATATATATATATATATGTGTGTGTGTGTGTGTGTGTGTGTGTGTGTGTGTGTGTGTGTGTATATACACATATATATCATCATCATCTTAGAGGGGCATACGCATGGTTGCGCTTTGCCACGCCAGGCCTCTGGCTCCACCTCTTGGGGTCCCTCCGAGCAAGCCTCCATGCAGCATTCCTTCCCACCCCCAGCACATCTTGGCACATCTGATCGACTTGCTTCAGCCAAGAGTTCCGTGGCTTTCCCCTCTCGGAGATGACCCTATAAGTCGGATCATCCTCAGGAAAACGAGCCACATGCCCATAGAGCTGAAGTTGGCGCTCTCGTTTCAGCCTGGTAATAGGTTTTGAATCACAGAGTATCCTCTGATTGGACACATGGTCCCTCCAGGTATACCCCATGATTCTGCGAAGACACTTAGTACCAAAGGAGTCAAGTCGGGCCTTCAGAGCACTGTTCAGTGTCCAGCTCTCACACCCGTTGAGTAAGCGCGGGATCACCAGCGCTCTGAAGAGCCTGATCTTAGTCTTCTTCTTCTTTTAACGGTAGGTTCATGTCTGAGCCGCCGTGATCTTAGTACTCCTAGTCAAATACCGACAGC
>NC_051396.1:21525394-21527894 GCF_015228065.2 Penaeus monodon | reverse complement strand
AGATATATAGATAGATAGACAGATAGGGTGTAAAATCTGCTGGTTAGTGTACAGTAGATCATAAAGGAAACACATAATACTGACCTGTTCCGTGACGAAGAAACTTTGAAGACCACTACTCTAGAAGAGACAAATATCGACAAAGCTGTCTTTCGAAAAGGAGAGCGAAAGTGATCCTTACACTCGAGGAAATCACCAATAACCTCTTGTTCCTCCGCTCGTTTGCAATATCAACTACGATCAATCTTGTGCCTTGTTAGGAACACAAAGAGTCCTCGGGAAAGATGAGAAGTTGCAGACAGCTTGGCGAGACGGAAACTTGACTTGAAATGCGTAATGGGAAATCTCTCTATGCCTCTCTTTTTTTTTTTCTCATGGTTTGATTCGCTCGCTCCTTCCCTTCCTGCCTCTCTCTCCCCCCTCCCTTTCTCTCCATCTCTCTCTTTCTTCCTCTCCCTCTCAATATCCTTCTCCTTTTATCTCCCCCTTTCCTTCTCCCTCCCCCACTCTCTCTCTCTCTCTCTCTCTCTCTCTCTCTCTCTCTCTCTCTCTCTCTCTCTCTCTCTCTCTCTCTCTCTCTCTCTCTCTCTCTCCTTCTCTTTCTCTCCTTCTCTTTCTTACTCCTCTTCTCTCCCACCATTCTCCCTCTTACCGTCCCCCTCCCTCCCTTTCCTGTGTGATTTTATATCATATATTATAATGCTGGTCAGTTGAAAAGAAATGAATAGATTCATAACCACACATTAATAAATACTGATGAAAAAAAATAACGATAATAGCTCCTGCAACAGTAAAGATTTAATGAATATATTAAAAGTTTTATCAAACGCGCGTACACATAAATAAGATTTTAGGGTTTTACCATTAATCAGAGTTATATTCGCACACACACACATACACACACACGTATATGTATGTATGTATATGTACATATATATATATATATATATATATATATATATATATATATATATATATATATATATATATATATATATATATATATGTATATATATATATATATATATATATATATATACATATATATACACACACACACACACACACAGAACAGACACACAGACACACACACACACACACACACACACACACACACACACACACACACACACACTCACACTCACATGTGTGTGTGTGTGTGTGTGTGTTTTCTATATATATTCATACGTATATATATATATATATATATATATATATATATATATATATATATATATATATATATATATATATATATATATATATATATATATATATATATATATATATATATATATATATGCATGAACCATATTCATGTTGACAAATATAGAAAAGGTATGAATGAGAAAGAATATCTTCACAATGGAAGAAAAACCCACAATACAAAAACTAGATTTATTGAAGGTGTGTGTGTGCGTATGTGTGTGTGTGTGTGTGTGTGTGTGTGTGTGTGTGTGTGTGTGTGTGTGTGTGTGTGTGTGTGTGTGTGTGTGTGTGTGTGTGTGTGTGTGTGCATGTATGTGTTTTTGACAAGCATAGATATATCGCAGACAGGAAAAATGTATCACGAAATCAGCCCGAAATGTCATTCTCTTCGCACCTTTCCTATCAGTTTCAGCAGGAATTTAACGCAATCATTCTTCAACAACAAATCTCGTAACCTTGAGCGACTGCAACGCAAGAAGCGGGCGGGGAAGAGACTTTTATTGGGTGAAATTCTACAGCTGCGTGGTCACTTATATTGGTCGGTTCGTTAATGAAACGTGAGACCATTTTTTACATTATTCATCTTCTCCTTCATCTTATTATTATTATCATTATTCATTCTTCTTTTTCTTATTCCTCTTCCACTTTACCTTCTTTGTCGTCGTCGTAGTTGCCAACTTCTTCTTTTTCTTCTCTTTAATTTTTCTTCGTTTTCGTCATCACCATTATCATCATCATCATCATCATCCTCATTATAATTATTACAATTATTTTTTCTTCTTCTTCTTCTTCTTCTTCTTCTTCTTCTTCTTCGTCACCTTCGTCTTTTCAACGCTAGACTTTTCTAAGCGTCACTTTTCTGCATATTATGGCATGCTTTAGATAAAAGGGGGGAGGGGGTCAGTGGACGAAGGCTGGCGGGGGAGGGAGGGGGGGTCCCGCTTGGAGAAAAATGTTGAGCAATTTCAAGGTGCAAGGACGATGTGAAAGAGGAAAAAGGAAAAGACAAAGATTTTTTTTTCTCCATCTTCTCCTCCCTCTCCTCTTCCTCCTCCTTCTTGGTTTTCTTCTATTTCTTCTTCGTTTTCTTCTTCTCCTCCTCCTCCTTCTTCTTCTTCTTCTAGTCTTCTTCTTCTTCTTCTTCTTCCCAGGAGCACTCGGGACGTGGCGTGGCTCAAGAAAGATGATAATGTATTTAGTATTTCATTTTCGTGAAGGAAAATATATTGTACATTGTTTCGAGGAAGGGGGGGCAGTGTTGTGCTGAGAGGAGAAGGAAGAGTGTGGTATT
>NC_051396.1:21445394-21447894 GCF_015228065.2 Penaeus monodon | reverse complement strand
TTCTTCACCTTCACCATCTTCTTCTTCTTCTTTTTCATTTTCTTCTTCGTCTTCCTCCTCCTCTCCTTTCGGTGTTTACGTCCAACCCATTAGCTATATTTCTCTATGATTGTGTCTCCTTATCTTTCGTTATCTGTGGTAAATTCTCTTTTTCTTTATTGAGAGGAGGGGGGGGGGCTCTTTCTTCTCCATTGCTTTTGTCGTTTATCCTTTGTTTCTTCTCCTCCATTGCATTCATCGTTTATCTTTCATTTCTTCCCCTCCTTCTTCTCCAATGCATTTATCGTTTATCTCTGGTTGCTGGTCACGATTACAATCCATATCTTCTTCACAGCCTCAAGATCATTCTTTTTCTCTTTGTATCGTCTCTTAGAGCCAAAAAGTATCATTCTACAAAGTAAAACAAGTTCGATTTTCCTTTTAGTCTGTTCGTTGCGCAAATCCCAATGTGTTTAAGTTGTTTACTATCAATGGCTATTCTTGTCTAGTCATTCTGGCTTCGTATTCTTGGAAAGGAGACGTCTACTATATTCATAGTGTATTCTCTCTCTCTCTCTCTCTCTCTGTCTCTGACTCACTCTCTCTCTGTCTCTCTCTCTCTCTCTCTCTCTCTCTGTCTCTGACTCTCTCTCTCTCTCTCTCTCTCTCTCTCTCTCTCTCTCTCTCTCTCTCTCTCTCTCTCTATCTATCTATCTATCTATCTATCTATCTCTATCTCTAGCCTAGCCTCCGGGCTAGTACAGTGGTAACGTGTCAGCCCCGCCCAGGCGCGAGAAGTTGCAACTGTCGCCCGGAGGTTACTGCTGTGGCTGGGCACCACGGCGGGTAAGGACTCGGTTCCGCCGAATCAGCAGCAACTGACACACGTGAGCAAAATCAAGCAGACAGTATGTCACACCAAGAATATCCATTGTATCAAATGGAATCCAAACCAAACTCTCTCTCTCTCTCTCTCTCTCTCTCTCTCTCTCTCTCTCTCTCTCTCTCTCTCACATACACCCTCTTTCTCCCTTCCTCCCTCCTTCCCTCCCTTTCTCCTCCCTTCCACACCATCCTACCTCCACATCCCTCATATCATACCCTCTTCTCCTGTTCCTTCCCGTCCTAAAAGAAAAGAAAGAAAGAAAGAAAGAAAGAAAAAAACATACAAAAGTTAGCAGAGAGTTAAAGCAATTAGTAACCTTTTCAAGTCGTGCAACAGGAGTGCAATAAAATGTACATGGTTAGAAGCATGACGACAACCCAGCTAAAAATGGTCGTCATATGAAGAGTTCTTTCCCCTGAGGTGTCGTTAGGGATCGCGCCACGGGTCTGAGGCGGTTGTGGGAGATTTTGACTTTGAATTTTGAAATTTGAAGTCAGAAGTGGGTATTCCCGTTTGTCATTGAATCTTTTTTTTATTTAAATTTCTGTGTGTGTGATAGATTTTATTTCGGATTAATTATGAGATGCTGACCTTGACTTTTGGAATTTGAAATAAGAGGTGCGTATTCTCGTTTGGATTTTGTTATTCGATAATTTTTTTCGAGTTTAGAATTAAATATGGGTGTTAGATTTTATTAGAATTGTCATAGTGGAAGCTCTTATGAGATAGTGACTTTTGATTTTTGAAATTGAAATTAGAGGTGGGTATTCTGGTTTTAGATTTTGTTATTGGAAATTATTTTGATTTTCGATTTTGAAAGCAGATGTGGGTGTCAAATTTTGGTCGGGATAGAATTTGCCATTAGAATTTATCATCACGGAGTCTCTTATGGGATTCTAGCTTTGACCTTTGAGTTAGAAAGGAAATTAGACACGCATGTTAGATTTTGACACGCTTAGATTTTTTTTATTTTTAGTAGCATTTATTCTGAAGGAGGTTTTTACGAGATTTTGACCTTGAGCTAGAAATTAGAGATGGATTCTAGCAGCACTGATAACTTGTCATTAGAATGTGCTATTATTTGAATTCGATATTAAGTATTGTTATTGTAAGGGTTCGGTATTAGATTAAAATATTACAAAAACTGAACGTTGGATATGAATAATATATATTCTTTTTATACCAAAGTTGAACACACGAATAGAAGTGTTTGATTCTACATTAAAAAAATGCAATCTACGTATAACGAAATAACAGTGATGTAGCTTTAGAGATAAAACACGAGAGAAAATTATTGCTTATGATTATAAAATTAAGCTTGATATTTGAATTCAATGTTGGAATCTGCCATGAAAATCTGCTACAATGTTAACGTGTTACTCTTAATTGATAACGAAATGTTTATATCATCAGATGCAGATATCAGAATATGATTTCAAAATCTGCCATGGAAATATATGATTATAAAATGGTATTATAAATTGATAACGATTTGTTTTATAATGAGAAGCAAATATCGGAACTTGAAAGTAGTGTGTGATTAAAATATGATGTAATGTGATACAATAAATGATATGATATGATTAGAATTTGATTCGATTTGAATTTCATGGAGATCAGATATATCCAATTAAA
>NC_051396.1:21430394-21440394 GCF_015228065.2 Penaeus monodon | reverse complement strand
GATAGGCAAATTGGTAGGTGTGTATGTAAATAGTTAAATACAGTCAGGTAGATACATACATATAGACAGGTTGATATATAGACGGATATATATTGAAAGACAGTATAAGTACGTAGGCAAGTAGGTAAGTAGGTAGATATAAATCGACAGACAAACTTACAGACTGACCTATGCACAGATAGATACACTTTTCCGTACATAATTTGATAGATAAATATGAATATAAATATGTATCTAAACCAATTTCTATAGCATAGTTATAGCAAAATAGAAAGAATCAAATGTCATTTTCTCAGTAGGTCTAGACACACACACACACACACACACACACACACACACACACACACACACACACACACACACACACACACACACACACACACACACATATATATATATATATATATATATATATATATATATATATATATATATATATATATATATATATATACATACATATATATATATATATATATATATATATATATATATATATATATATATATATATATATATATATATATATATATATATATATATATATATATATACTCGTCTCGCACAAAAGGTCAAATATTATTCTTTGAAAAGTCAAGCTCTTTACTAACTACGTGTGAAAATATAAATAGATAGATAAATATAACACCAGTAAGTCTGAGTATATAAAGTCTCTAAAATACGTTAATTGCATTAATCAGTTTTTTTCATAATTATTCAAAAACTCGGCAATTAAAAGCTGGTCAAAATCTTATTATGTAGTTTTGGAGAAGGTGATTAGTGCATATTTATATAACTCTTATCTTAACTTCATCAATTTGGTTTGATCGTAATAGATTAATCTGGGCTTAGCTAAGATTAAGATTCTGTTTCTCCTCTCTCTCTCTCTCTCTCTCTCTCTCTCTCTCTCTCTCTTCTCTCTCTCTCTCTCTCTCTCTCTCTCTCTCTCTCTCTCTCTCTCTCTCTCTCTCTCTCTCTCTCTCACACACACACACACACACACGCACTTTATCTATCTATCTATCTATCTATCTACCTATCTATCTATCTACCTGTATATCTACCTTTCTGTTTACCTCTATTTTCTAACCATTTATCTCTCTATCTATCTGTATATCTACTTATCTCTCTAATCTATCCATCGATCCTCTTTTCGAAATACACAAAAATATTAGAAAAAAAAAGTCACCAGTCAACGCAAGTCTGCCTCGATCAATTAAGAAACCAGAAACCCATAAAGGGATCTAGACTTCATTACTTAGTTTTGCTGAAGGCACTTACCACATCCTCGCATGATTCTTATCTTAACTTCGCCAATTAACTCTTAATAACTTAAGCTGGCAAGATATAAGGACAGGATTATGCAATTTGACTGGCGCGCTTGTTGCCCGCGCTAACCACAATTTCCACACGCGACAAATTCGTAATGAAGTCTTGCTTAAAACCAAGGCAGAGTAAGAGATAGGAAGCAAGCAAGCAAGATAGGAGGTCCCAGCAAAGCAACTATGAGAGAGGAAGGCCAAGCAAGCAGATACAACCTGGTGAGTCAAACACGCGTGGTAAATGCTATACAAACAAGAAATATAAGTTAGCAAGCACAGGAGAGTAAATAGGAGAAACACGTATATGCAAGCACACGACATGCAAGTACAAGCAAGCAAACAGGAATAAGCAAACACAAATAAGCACATATCACGAATAGCACACACGTAGACAAGCAAACACGCACATGCCCAAACACAAGCAAACAAACACAACCAAGCAGTATCAAACATAAACAAGCAAACACACAAACGAATCCAAACACAAGCAAACAAAAACAAACAATGCCAAACACAAGCAAGCAAACATAAACAACGACAAACAGATCCAAACACAAGCGAATCCAAGCACACCACGCCAGCCAGCGCCACAAACAAACTGCGCTCTGGACAAAGGATCAAGACGCGCTCAGGAGCCGAACAGTCTGGTCAGAAAGCGGATTACGTTAAATTGAACAAGCATCAGTGAGGGGGCTGGGGGGGGGTCAGGGAGCGGGGTCAGGGAGCGGGGTCAGGGAGCGGGGTCAGGGAGCGGGGTCAGGGAGCGGGGTCAGGGAGCGGGGTCAGGGAGCGGGGTCAGGGAGCGGGGTCAGGGAGCGGGGTCAGGGAGCGGGGTCAGGGAGCGGGGTCTGGGAGCGGGGTCAGGGAGCGGGGTCAGGGCTGGGGGGAAGGTCAGGGGTGGGAGGAGGTCAGGGTTGGGGGGAAGGGTAGGGGGAGTTAGGGTGGGGGTAGGGAGCCAGGTTAGGAGGTGTCAGGGCGCGGGATCAGGGCGAGGGAGGGGGGGGGGGCAGAGAGGGTTAGGGGGCAAAGGGTGAGAGGGTCGGCGGGGTCAGGGAATTAAGGGGGAGGATGTTGTGCGGGGGAAGGGGGAGGGGTTATGGGGGTGGGGGTGGGGGTGGGGCAGGTGGGGGGGGGGGGGGGAGCTGCGTATCGCCCTCCCGCAGGTTCGACTTTAAAATCGGAAAAGGTGGAGGGTTGATATTCTTTTTCTAATTAATTTTCTAGATTTATTTCCTCGTTTAAAAACACGCACACACACGCGCGCGCACACACACACGTACACACGTACACACACACACGAACACACACACACACACACACACACACACACGTACACACACACACACACACACAACACACACACACACACACACACACACACACAAACACGCACACACCCACACCCACCCACACACACACACGTATACATATGTACGTGCATTTCCACATACGAGTGTGAGCACGTGTGGCACTTTTTTCCATCATTTGTCGGTTCGCTCAAAAAAGCTGCCTAACGACACCCAAGGTTTTAGGCTCATTTTTCATAAGGTTCAATATGTAATTTCTTTTAATGTGCTTGTCGGTCATACGTCTGACCCTTATATCTCTCTCTGTTTTTTTTTTTTTTTTTTTTTTTTCATCAATGTTGTTATTGTTTGAGTCTATGAGTGTTATTATTCTTTTTTTTGCTATATTTGATTTTTTTCTTTACTTATTTATTCACTTAGTTGTGTTGTTGTTGTTTTTTCAGAAAAGAAAAATATTTCATATAGAAATATTAATCAGTTAACGATTTTGATCTATTTTAGTTTGTGTTTCTTCTTTATTATCAATCTGTTGCTTGTATACTGTATAAGCTTTTGTTTGTTTGTTTGCCATTCATTTATGTTTTCCTTTATTCATTGTTCACTCATACGTTCATTTATTACTTTCTTCATTCATCCACACACTCACACATCTACTTTATTCACTTCTTTGATCTTTTATTCATCATTTGTTTTTCATCATTATTCAATCATTCATCCGTCCATTTCTCTATTTATTCCTCTCATTTATTTACTCATTCATTCATTCAGCCATCTATTTAATTACTCCGTTCATTCACCTAACAACTTATTTTTTCACTCATTCATTCCTCCAATCATCCATCCACCCATCTATCCATTCTTTCCATTCATCCCTCCACGTCTTCATGAATCTGCTCATTATTCACTGCTTTATATGCAAAATATAATAATAATAAAATAAATAAATGAAATAAAAACATTCCTTTGTTCTCGATAAGATTCGAGATTATATCACGTTTTTTATGGTCCTTCTTCCTTCGTTACGTTTACAGTCATTTCGATAAAACTTTTCTTTTATGGGAGTCCATAAAATCCCTTTTACGTATGAGTTCAGGTTTTCGGGATAATTTCGTTATAGTAAAAGAGGTATTTGAGGCAAACTGACTTCGTAGACATACCCTCACACGTACGTATTTTATTATCATTATTATTCTTACTGCTATCTTTACTACTGCTTTGGTTGTTCCCTAAGGCAGAGGAAAATGGTATTTGCTTGACAGTGCTTGCATTTTTAGTGTTAGAAAGATTTTACGCGAAATTATAGTGATTGGTATAAACGTGGAATCTATTGGTTAGAGTCTGGAGGTGAAGGTAAATAGCACGAAAATGAACTCATCATGAGCCTGATCTGTTATTGAAAATTGTTATTATCATAATTAGTAATGAAATATATAATTGTATTTTTTTCGGTTTGATGCAACATCGGTACTGAAAAAAAGAAAAAAAGTGTGGTAGGAAGTAATTATCTTACCAAATGTAGCAAGTCCATATTAATTCTGTAATACACCTATAGCTGGTCAGACTAATTCTGCCTCCTCATACCTACATGAATCAGGTTTCTCCTTTTCTGCAACAATTGAGGCAAAGGAAAGTAACCGCTGGAAATGCAGTGACCACATCAGCGTAGCACTGTCATCAAAAGTTCCTCGAAGAAATTATTTGGTTGACAATGAATTTATATCTTCAGTGGGAACCTTGCTGATTCGCTGATGATACTTTTGGTATTACGTCTGGTTAATTTCGAGTGATTTTTTTTCAATACTAAACTATAGTGAACAAATGCATCATGCAGAACCACCCAGGATATTTTGTTAAATATCAGACAACAGTACTTTCCTTTGTTATTATGAAAAACTTTATTTTTGGCAAAACCTCGACAATGCAGGTATTCCCATCCACTTTTTCCTGGGCCGTTTGCCTGATATGTATCTATCCTTATTTCGGGTAAATGTGTAATTAACGAAGTACACCAAGCCAGAAAGTAAAACATTAAATACAGTTTTGAGAATCACTGGTATATTGCATAGTGAAAGCACTCGGTGGACCATGGGATGATTAATCTCTGTTATCTAAGCCTGTTATTAAGCAAACCATTTATCACTCTCTTGATTCCTTGACTCACTGAGACACGTAAATATTTGTTGTTTGTACAGTAATTTCAACATTTCCCATTAAGCTCCCGAAAACTGTCGGATTCAAAGACATGTCTGTATATTTTGCTTAAGTCAGCAAATCTTACTTTGGACTGCCGGAATTCATCATAATTTCGTTCTACGCACCTCGTCAGCATTTATTATTTGTATAAGTAATGAGAAGTAAGCAATGTTTTTTTTTCTTCTAAATTATGTACGTTCTCTTTCATGTATGTGAGAATGTATGCATATATGTTAATGTGTATGAGTACATGCCCGCGCGCGTGTGTGTGTGTGTGTGTGTTTTGGCCAGACAGAATTCATGTTCATGTCCATTATTATATTCTTGTAGGCATCCATGTTCTTACAAAGGTTTTCAAAGTTTACGACAGAAATCACGGAACCACATATATATGATCATCATTATAATGCAAACATTTTCAATTATTATTGATAACTTGTGATAGAATTAATTGGGAACTGACATAGGTAATGCAGAGCATATACCATGTACCATATGTAAACCATTTCATTAAGAAATACTTGGATATATAAAGTATGTGTGCGCACGCGAGGGTGTGTGTGTGTGTGTGTGTGTGTGTGTGTGTGTGTGTGTGTGTGTGTGTGTGTGTGTGTGTGTGTCTATGTGTGTCTGTGTGTGTGTGTGTGTGTGTGTGTGTGTGTGTGTGTGTGTGTGTGTGTGTGTGTGTGTGTGTGTGTGTGTGTGTGTGTGTGTGTGTGTGTGTGTGTGTGTGTGTTTGTGTGTGTGTGTGTGTGTATACATACCCTCACACTTTCTTATTATATATATATATATATATATATATATATATATATATATATATATATGTATATATATATGTATAATATATATATATATATATATATATATATATATATATATATTATATATATATATATATATATATATATATATATATATATATATATAGAGAGAGAGAGAGAGAGAGAGAGAGAGAGAGAGAGAGAGAGAGAGAGAGAGAGAGAGAGAGAGGGCAAAGCCCCTGTGCGCTGTGCCTGAGGCTGCGCCCGGAGGCCGTCGCTACTCACCCACAATGGTGGCGAGGATCATGACGCCGAGGATGAGGGCGGTGACGGCGGAGGCGGCCAGCTGCGCGGAGAGGGCGTCGTCCCCCTCCTCCCCGCCCCCGTGGTGCAGGCTCAGGTTGCCCCCGAACACGAGGCTCGAGTTGTCATCGGCGGAGTCGTTGGCCCACTCCTGCCACCAGCCCGCCGGGGCCTCCCCCCCTGCCACGCCCCCGTCGGGCGGCGGGAGGGAGGGAGGCTCCGCGCCCCCGCCGCCGCCCACCACCATCAGCACCCCGGGGGAGGCGGTGAGCGCGGGCGGCCAGCTGCGGCTCATGGCGCTCGCAGGCGACGGCGACGGCGACGGCGCTGCGGGTGCTGCTCCTTCGGGCGGCTGTGTCGCGCCGCCGCCCATAACTCGTGAGGCGTCGACGGCTGCTTACACTAGCCACATCCCCGCCCACGAGGGCTTACATGGCCGCGCGAGATGGGCAGCGTCTCAGGTCCCTTCCGGGGCCATCTTACTCTGCGGGCCAGCGACACTCGAGCTCGTCCATGTCCCTCGGCCTCTCGCGTTGCAGGCCCCGGCACCCGCGGCTAGTGCATCGTCCTCTCGCGCTCTTCTTTGCCTTCTACTGCTGATTCTCGGGATCGCAAATATCAAGAAAGAATCTGTTCACCATTATCAACGATTTTGTTCACTTTCCCTTTTTGGTTTTTCTTTTTTGCATTATATATCTGCAAAAGAAAATTATTTTTAGCATCTATAGTTCAGTCTCAGCTGAAAGAGAATCAAGACAGGAAATATATAAATATAAATAGAAGAGTCAGTCCGCTATTCAGGATAAGAAGTTTTTATTTCTGTTTCGTTTTCTTTTTTCTTTTTATTTGATGCAAAGAAAAAACTTCCCCCCCGCCCTTCATCTGTCTATGTTCCTCCCTCTCTCCCACTCTTTCCTTCTCCCTCATCCTTTCCTTCTCTCTCTCCCTCTCTCTCTCCTTCCCTCTCCCTCTCTCCCTCTCCCTCTCCCTCTCCTTCTCTCTTTCTTTCCTTCTCCCTCTCCCACTCCCTCTCTCTTTCCCTTGCTCTCTCTCCCTCTCCTTCGCACCTTCTCCCTTTCCCTTGCTCTCTCTCACTCTCTCACTCTCCCTCTTCTTCTCTCCTTCTGACCCACTCTATTTCCTCTTGCTCTCTCTCTCTCTCTCTCTCTGTCTCTCTCTCTCTTTCTCTCTCCTCTCCTTCACTCCCTCATCTTTTCTCCCTCTCCCTTTCCCTGTCTCTCCCTCTCCTTCTCTCCCACTCCCTCTCCGTTTCATTCCCTCTCCCTCTCCTTCTATCCCTCTCTCTTTCCTTTGCTCTCACTCGCTCCCTCTCGCATTAAAGTACCACAGAAAACAGATGTGTTTTCGCCCGCTCCGCCCTCTGCACTAAGGATTATATCATCTCGATAATCACGGCGTTTCAGACCAATCCGAACGAGGCAAAACAACACTCGATGTGTTTTATAACTGAACCAAAATGTAGCCGAATCTTTCGAAAACAGATATGGAAACGAACAAACATGATGAATGATAATGATATCAAATATACTATTGGATCTAAAATTAGAATACCATAGTGCCAGAATCATTCGGAAATGTGTATTGAAAAACGAGAAATACAGTTAGGAATTAGTTATTTTTATTAGGGTGCAATAAATATAACACTGAATGAATGCACTCTGATATTAGATGCATAGTTCATACCTAGTAGTAGGTATGCTGCTTTGGGCGCGGTTAAGCATTGTTTACATAGGCCTGCAGTAAACAAACCGCATTAGCAAGGTCAGTAAGTTTCTGACATGCAAATACATGTGTACATATACACGTGAGCGAGCGTATACATGCGATTTTGCGTGTGCATTATTGTTATTATTAGTATTAATATTATTATTATTATTATTATTATTATTATTATTATCATTATTATTATCAGCATTATATATATATTTTTTTTTATCATTATTATTGATCATTATTATTATTATTATTATTATTATTATTATTATTATTATTATTATTATTATTATTATTATTATTATTATTATTATTTTATTATTATTGTGTGTGTGTGTGTGTGTGTGTGTGTGTGTGTGTGTGTGTGTGTGTGTGTGTGTGTGTGTGTGTGTGTGTGTGTGTGTGTGTGTGTGTGTGTGTGTGTGTGTGTGTGTGTGTGTGTGTGTGTGTGTGTGTGTGTGTGTGTGTGTGTGTGTGTGTGTCTAGACCTACTGAGAAAATGACATTTGATTCTTTCTATTTTGCTATAACTATGCCATAGAAATTGGTTTAGATACATATTTATATTCATATTTATCTATCAAATTATGTACGGAAAAGTGTATCTATCTGTGCATAGGCATAGGGCAGTCTGTAAGTTTGATTTATATCTACCTACTTACCTACTTGCCTACGTACTTATACTGTCTTTCAATATATATCCGTCTATATATCAACCTGTCTATATGTATTTAACTATTTACATACGCACCTACCAATTTGCCTATCTATTTATCTACCTACCCACCTACATATCTATCTTATCTACATATCAATCAGTTTAATTACCGGAAAGTGAAATTATGTCAAAGTACATGAGAAGATGTGCATCCAGGGGCGTGTGTGTGTGTGTGTGTGTGTGTGTGTGTGTGTGTGTGTGTGTGTGTGTGTGTGTGTGTGTGTGTGTGTGTGTGTGTGTGTGTGTGTGTGTGTGTGTGTGTGTGTGTGTGTGTGTGTGGTGTGTGTGTGTGTGTGTGTGTGTGTGCGTGTGAGTGCTGTATATGTGTGTATTGTTTGTTTGTAAGCATAAGTGTGTATATGTATGACGGACGGTAAGAATACTGCAGTGTCAGAAAAACAAAGCAAAGTTGTCCAGAAACTTCGCTGACTCAAATCTAAAGAAGAAAAAGAGAGAGGAGAGAGAAGGAAGAAGGAAAGAATAGAGTAAGAGAGAGAGAGAGAGAGAGAGAGAGAGAGAGAGAGAGAGACAGTGAGAGAGAGAGAGAGAGAGAGAGAGAGAGAGAGAGAGAGAGAGAGAGAGAGAGAGAGAGAGTAAGAGAAAAAAAAGTGAGAGAAAGAGAAAGAAAGAGAGAGAGACAAAGGGAGAGAGAAAGAAGAGAAATCGTATTTCCTCTCCTGTTCCACTCCCTCCCTCTTGAATATTGCCTCTCGGTGCGAAATGCAAATGAGCTATGTATTCTTCGCCGATGAAAAACGTGAAAATATCGAGGAAAAAGAAGCTCTTCGGAAACTAACATAACTAGGGATTAAGTCCTGCAGCTTGAATCCGATAAGAGATAACGAAAAAAAAGAAAAATAAGAAAAAAGAAAAACATGAAATGCAATGAAAAATGTAGAAATATGAGAGACTATGTGACTTGTGAGTGTTATGCAGCAAATGAAAGTGAAAAAGCGGAAGAAATGAAAAAAAAAGTGAAAGTATGAGAGAGAGAAAAAAAATTGGTATGTAAGAAAAATAAAGGGGAAAAAATAACGACAACCGGAGAGAGAGAGAGAAATAAAATCAACGAAAAGTTTTCGAAAGGAAAGATAAATTGCACTGACCTGAATCATACGAAATAATAGGAAATAGAAAGAGGAACCAAAAAAAGGAAAATGAAAATAAAGAATAAAAGTTAGGAACGGAAGACAAAGTCAAGAAAATCCCGTTCTTTTGAGACATTGCTGAACCACGACATTCGCTGGAATTTCACTTTAATTCCAGTTTGTGTTGCTGATTTCTATTCATTCATTTTATTATTATCATCACTGTTATCATTACAATTATTATTATTGTTATTTATCATCATCATCTTTACTTTTGTCATGATTGTAATTTATCATCGTTTTTATTATCATTATTGATGTTATTATCATCATTGTTATTATATATATATTATTATATATATATTATCATACATATATATATACATATTATTATATATATTATTGTTATTACTGCTACTACTACTACTACTGCTATCACTGCTACTATTATTGCTATTATCATTATCATCTTTATTCTATCATTATTAGTAGTATTATCATTGTTATTGTTATTATTATTATCACTGTCATTACTGTTACGTTATTAAATTATCATGACCATTATCATTAC
>NC_051396.1:21385394-21397894 GCF_015228065.2 Penaeus monodon | reverse complement strand
TGGCTCTTTCCCGAAGCTATTCGTGATTTATGGTTCCAAACTTAATAGGCCTACACGTCTATCAAAGGAGCCCCTGCTGGTCCATTAGGGTTACGTACCCCCTTAATTTATAAAGGGTATGTAAATTAACCCCACAGCACTTTCGTTGTATGGTAATGGGGGGTATGTTCAGATGGCTGACGAGCATTAATGGGGTTTATTTGTGTTCGTAAGATGTCGGTGCATTATTTTAGTTACGGTTACATTTGCCTTTGGTTATGAATTAGTTGTAATTACTTATACCAGTGAGGAACTACCGTTTTGTAAACTATCTCCCTTGTTTGTTTGTTTGTTTTTTCGTGCGTACGTTTTAGGGCATGTTTCACACCTTCCGCTGATGGTTAACTCAAGGTATGTGGTCTCACGCCAAACTTACCAGCCTCGTAAGTACTGTGCTCTGTATCAACTACGTGAAATTAGTGAGATCGGATGGAAATTAGTAATACATAATAAACCTCGAACTCATAAAAGGAAACTGTTCTTTCAGCCTTTTTACTTACATGACGAGGCTGCTCAAAGTGTGTGCAAAGTGGTAAGTAGCCAGTTTGGCCGTCTGGAACAGTACCATACACAGCACTGAAAAAGGCCAGTGACATTTCCTAAAACCAATTATGAAAGAAAAAGAAACATTTCTATTTGTTCCTTCGCACTATTAAATAAGAAAATACGATTTTTTAAAACAAATTTGTAAAACAAAGAGATAAATTTTAGGAAGTTTGAATTACAATAAAGAACCTACATTCAAAGCAACATACCTCAGACCAACTCTCGAAATCGTCTTCATCTATCTCTGTTTCTGCTTGTTAGAGTCTTTAGAGATGCTTGTTAGAATCTCTAGAGCTTGTTGGAGTCTTTAGAACTAGTTAGATTCTTTAGAACTGCTTGTTAGAGTTTTTGAGCTGTTTGTTGGAGTCTTTAGAGCTGCTTGGTCGAATCTTTAGAGCTGTTTGTGAGTCTTTAGAGCTTCTTGTTGGAATCTTTAGAGCTGTTTGTGAGTCTTTAGAGCTGCTTATTGGAGTCTTTAGAGCAGCTTGTTAGAGTCTGTGATTTAGTGATCGGGAATTGTCTGCAAAATGATTGCGCTGCACTAATAGTGGATAACAAGGTCACAGGTATTTTTTATCCTCTCGGGTTATCCATAGACGAATCTCGCCATGATCGTTATTAAGCATTCTTCTGGTTTCTGTTTAACTCAGTTATTTCACTTTTCAGTAGGGTTCTAGCTGCCTTAAGGGATTTTACTGGACCGTATCTACTGCGCCAAATTTAAGGAAGATAGGTGACGAAGATATAAATCGAAACCGGTCAAATACATTTGCTCTGTGAAGATGTTCATTCTCATTCATACCTTTTCCAGGATTTTGCTATTAGACCTGTGACATATTGTGGCGCATAGCTGATCGGGCCATCAAACCGAAATATGGCTGCGGCGTAAAATTAATTTGATTCAGACTTTCCTGATAAACAACAATAGCGTTTGCTCCTTCTACCTGATTTCCCCAAACCTCGCAGTGCAGCCAAATGTATTATTAAGAGTAGGCTACATGGCGGATAACGTACTCGATATGTGTTTTAACTCCAGTTAGCATGATAAACATCCGGTTTCCCTTTGACGATGTTTAAACCTCCCTGGCATCGCTTTCGTTTTTTTATATGGTATGGCTAAAACCTACGGCTGTTTTTAGCGGCGTCTCTTATCGTTATCCGTTTGGTTTCCACAAATAACGGGGTTATATTTTCTTAAGCAGTGATAGAAAAAAAACGACTATTATGCTGAGAAGGAAAAAGATATATTATAAACAGTTGCAAAATAATGTCAGCATGTAAACCAAAAATACTAGGCTAATCGTATAGATGAAAAATGATGATAATAAAGATTGATGACAAAAAATAATTATAGTAATAAAGATAATAATAGTAACAATAATAGCGCTAATGATGGTAATATTAATAATGATGATATTATTAATAATATTACTTTTGATAATGATAATGATTATAATAATTATCACTAAAATAATAATCTTTATCATGAAAATCGTTATCATTATAATAGTAGCGATGATAATAATAACTAGCAATAATAAAAATAATGATAATAACAATTAATAGTAATTAATAATAATTAGTAATAATAATGATACTACTACTAATAATAAATTAACAATGGTAATATTAATAGCAATGTTATTATTATTATTATTACTATTATTATTATTATTACTATTATTATTATTATTATTATTATTATTATTCCTGTTATTATTTTTTTTTCTATCAATCATAATGATAATACTAGAGATAATACTTACAATAATACTAATAATGATAACGATAATGATAATAATAAAATAATAATAATAATAATAATAATAATAATAATAATATTCATGATAATAACAATAATAATAATAATAAGAAGAACAAGGACAACAACAACAACAACAACAACAACAACAACAACAGCAATGAGAATACTACTACTAATAATAGTAATAATAATAATAATAATATTTGCTAATAATAATAACAATTATATTATAATTATTAATCATAATGATAATAATAATAATTATGGTACTACTACTACTAATACTATTAATAATAATAATAATAATAATAATAGTAATAATAATAATAATAATAATAATAATAATATAATAATAATAATATTAATACCCCGTGGTCCTAAAATAGCGGGTTGGGTCCGGGGGGGTATACCCTTTGTGCCTCAAGGGTAGAAAGAGCTCTTAAGTCTTGGAAGACAGTGTTTCTAGAGACGGTGTCTCGATAAAACACTGGTTGGTGGGAACCATAAAACACAACCTCAGACTGAGTGAAATGTCAAACCATGGAACTGAAAATAACGGCGTTAACGGGACTAGGTGAAGGTGTCGCGCCCGGCAGGCATGGAGTTCCCGATCCGGGTCCAGCAGGTCGGCATCAAGCAAAGGGTCGGACAAACCAAAGAATGAAAAGGGAAAAGGAAATAAACAAGATTGTAATTGAGTGCTGGATAAAAAGTGAGCCATCAAAAGGGAAGTATCGAAATTTGGGATGAAATAGGAGTATTTCCTGTCACTGAGCAAAGATTGGCAGATCAAGCCAGACAAATTCGGGTGAACAAGTGGCTGACAGACATAGAAATTGAGGAAATTGAAAGAAGATGTGGAGACAGTCATGAAGAACAATGTAGAAGGAACAGAAAACGAGCAAGCCGCACAAGGAAATGTTATTGAACGACAGCATGTAATGGAAATTCAAGTTGATCAGGAATGCACATGGGAGAGTAGTATGCGACAAAATGGTGAACAGCAGCTAGAAGAGGCCCTGGAAGAAAGAGAAGGGACCAGAGTGTTTCCAGAAGACGATGATAGTGTGGTCAGAAGAGCGTGTGATGAAGAGGAAAAAGAGTTGATTAGAAAAGTATTGAATGAGATCAGAAAAAAGAACAGACAAGATCCCACCAAATCTCAGATACAATGACAGAAGAAAGGTAAAAGCAGCTACAATGAAGGTCAACAAGTTTATAGCTCTTATCAGAACTGAATCAATAACGGAAACAAACATAGTCTTACAGGCAGAAGGTAATGTTGTTGTTGAGATATTGGGGCACAAAATCATGAATCCAAAGGAAAGCAGGACACCACATTGGAAGAGAAGAATCTGGGAAAAATAGAAGGCACTACGCAAGGATTTAGGACAGTTAAATAGAATGAAAAGAAATGAGCTGCAAAATGAGGGTACCACATCAAAGCTTGAAAGGAAATATCGCATAGTAGGAAAAGGTGTTGATGTGGTCCATGAAGAAGTACAACAGAGGTTAATTGCAATTGGGGCAAAGCTTGAAAGATATGACAATAGGACAGAGCAGTACAGACAGAATCGCTTGTTTGAATCAAATCAGAAGAAATTGTTTGAGGAATTAGACAGAGTAGAAAGAGAAATGGTGGTGCCTGATGCAGAGGAAAGTACTCGCTTTTGGAGTGACATATGGGACAAACCGGTAAAACATAAGGAAAATCCGGAATGCTGAGAAATGTGGAGGAAGAGTTGACATGGCTAGGGGTACTAGAAGACATACACATTGAAGTGACGAAATTGAAGAAGTTGGTGAGAAAAATGCCAAATTGGAAAAGCCCAGGGCCTGATGGAGTTCAGGGATATTGGATAAAGAATCTAAGTAATTTGCATGGTAGCATAGCACATCAATTTGACGGGTTTGTCTCCAAGAAAATAACGTGCCGTCATGGATGGTCACTGGGAAAACATTACTGTGTGTGAAAAAAAACTGGAGAAAGGAAACGCAGTAGCAAATTTTAGGTCCATCACATGTTTACCTCTGTTGTGGAAATTGCTGACAGGGATCTTAGGGGAAGAACTGTAAAAAACATCTTGAGCAATCAAACATATTCCCTTTGGGGAACAAAAGGGATGTAGAAAAGGAAGCCGAGGGAAAAAAGACCAACTATTCATTGATAAAATGATTGTGAAAAATTGTAAGATACGCTTAACATCACTAGCTGTTGCAAGGATTGACTACCGCAAAGCATATGACATGGTGCCCCACAGTTGGATAAAGAAGTGTATGAATATGTTTGGAGTAGCAGTGAATGTCAGGTCCTTCATAAGCGAATCAATGAAACATTGGAAGCTGAATGCGGGCCAAACTAGACTTGGAAATGTGAAAATAAAGCGAGGAATTTTTCAGGGGGATAGCCTATCCCCACTCCTGTTTGAAATGACAATGATCCCATTAACACTGATGCTGAGGAAGACTAACATTTCCTACGAAGTCAAGAAGAAAGGCGAGAGAATCAACCACTTACTGTTCATGGATGATCTAAAACTATTTGCGAAAAATGATCAAATAGACAGTTTAGTAAATACAGTAAGAATATTCTCAAAAGACATCAAAATGAAGTTTGAATTAACAAAATGTGGCGTGTTAATCATGAAAAGAGGAAAGATATTTGAAAGTGATGGCCTGTGCATGCCAGATGATACAATGATGAGAAATATTGAGGAAAGTGGATACAAGTATCTTGGTATTTTGGGAGCGGTTGGCATTAAACATGATGAATAAAAAGAACAATTGACGAAAGAATACATCAGAAGAGTCAGAAACGTACTGAAATCAAAGCTAAACGGGGGAAACATAATTTCAGCCATCAATTCAAGAGCGGTTTCAATCGTCAGATGTGGGGCGGGGATCATAAAGTGGACAAAGAATGAATTGGAAGAATTGGACAGAAAAACAAGAAAACTGATGACAATGTATGGTGCGCACCAACCCAAAGCAGATATTGATAGGCTATATTTGAAGAGATGTGGCGGTGGGAGAGGCTTGATAGGAGCTGCAGAATGTGTGCAGGCAGAAGTAAATAGTTTTGACAAGTACCTAAGTGCATCAGGGGAAAAAAATTTTGGAAAAAGGGAAGCCTCAGTAGTACCCTTGAAAACAAAAAGTATGGGAGTAGAAAAGAGGATATACTGAAGGAACATCAAGAGGAATATGAGAGTAAAGCACTGCATGGCCAGTTCCAAAAAGTTGTAGAAAAAGTAAAAGGCAGTAAATCACGGGATTGGTTGAAAAAGGGCTATTTGAAGAAAGAAACAGAAAGTACAATTATAGCAGCATAAGATCAGGCTCTTTGTACAAGGAATATGAGAAAAACGGTGTATGGGGAGAACGTTGATTCAACTTTTAGGGTATGTGGTTCTGCAGATGAAACAGTGGCGCATATTGTATTAGAATGCCAAAAGCTAGCACAGAAAGAATATAAAAAGGTGAGACATGATAATGTTGCAAAAGTAATCCACTGGAAGCTTTGTGAGAAATGGGGATTTGGGAAGTCTGATCAGGGGTACAAACAAGCCTGAGAAAGTGCTGGAATCAGAAGCCTGCAAGATTTTATGGGATTTCCCCATACAGACCGACAAGACACTAGAGCACTACAGACCTGATATCCTTATAATTGAGAAAAAGACCAAGAAATGCCTTCCCATCGACCCAGCATGCCCATTTGACACACGTATTGAAAAGAAAAAAGAAGAAAAGTGTAACAATTACTGCAACCTGAAATATGAAATTGCAAGAATGTGGAGAATGAAAGATGTTGAAGTATTTCCAGTAGTAATAGGGGGGATTAGGGACAGTGACAAAGCAGTTCGAGAAATGGATACAGAAGCTGGATTTGGAAATTACAGTTAAATGTCACAAAAAACCCTTTTTTACTTGGAACAGCAAGAATAAATTTGAAAAGTACTGGACATGAAGTGAAAAGTGAAAGAGAAAGAAGCTACAAAACCTAAGACCACTGGTTGGGGGTCCGCTACTGCGCTCATTCACCAAGATGTAAGAAACCCAATCTTGAGGGTACCAAAAATATAATAATAATAATAATGATAATGTAAGATAATATAAGATAATGAATGATGATAATGATAATAATAATGGTAATAATAGTAATGTTGATAATAATGGTAATAATAATTATTATGATAATGATGATAATGGTAATAATAATAATAATAATAATAATAATAATAATAATAATAATAATGATAATAATAATGGTAATAATGATAAAAAAAATAATGATACTACTAATAACAATATTAATAATGATAATGATAATGATAATGATGAGGATCATCATCAATAACGGTATGCTCATGTTTGAGCAGCCATTTGATGTTCTCTGTTTTTCTCTATGATCAATTTTAAATTTAGAATCTGGTTTCTGGGACCTTTTCCAGGGGGAAAACCTGCTTGTTCGTCTGCAATTTCTCTCTTAACTTCAACTTCATTCTTTCAGCAATAATTTTTAACAAATTTTTCTGCTGTGATTATTAATGCAATGTCCTATTATTGTTGCATTTGGAGTGCGTCACCTTATTTAGGTATAGGAGTAAAGACTGATTTTACCCAGTCTTCTGGCCATTTTCTTTCATTCCATATTTTTGTACAGTTTGTAGAAGTATTCAACACTTTCGCCAGCGTTCTTAATTAGTTCTGCTGTTATTTCATCTATTCCGGGGCTCTTGTTATTCTTTACTTCTTTTATGGCTTTTATAACTTCGTCTAGCAGTGGCGATGGTTCATCTTCGTTGTCATTGAGTCTAATTAATGTTGTTGTTAGATCTTTATTCTTTTTGTATAGGTTGGAACAATATTGATTCCATCTATCTTTGACTTCTTTTCCATCACATAAAACAAGTCCATCTTCAGTTTTGATAGTGTCCATTGTAGGTTTAAATTTTCGTGTGATGTTTCGTACTCCTTGGTATAGTTCTTTAGTTGTCTTATTGATAGAACAGTTTTCAATTCTCTGGCAATGTTCATTTAAATATTTTTCCTTATCCTGTCGCAATAATCTTTGAATTTTTGTATTTTGTTTTTTGTAAATTACTTTTTCAACTGGAAATTTTTGATACCCTTTGATTTTAGGCATCTTGTTTCAATTTCACTTAGTGTTTTTTTAGATATCCAGGGGAATTTGTCTTTTTTTTTTGGCGATAGTTTCTTAAGCAGTGCTCAGCAGGTTCTTTTCCTTCTTCCCACAACTCATTTGGTATTTTATCATCTTTTACATTGATTGAGTATTTCAAATTTGTTTTACACTGTAATTCTGTAATGTTATCAGAGTTTTGTAGTCGAGCTTTAGAGTGGTGTTGGACGCTCCATCTTTTTTGAGTCTTATTTTAAAATCGATAGTTAGTAGTTGGTGGGCACTGTTGCAGTTCGGGACCAGGTCTTGTCTTGGCATTTTTTATGCAACTTTTCCCTTTTTGGTTCAGCACAATGTAGTCAATTTGGTTGCGTGTTCTTTTGTCTGGTGAAAACCACGTGTACAAGGTCTTGGGTGGTGTTGGAAAAAATGTATTAGCTATAACTAATTTTTTGTACTACAGAATTCAATAAATCTTTACCTCTTTCATTTATATCTCCAAGGCCGAATTTTTTCCCCAGGTGTCCCTTTTTTAGATCATTTTTTCCTACTTTGGCGTTGAGGTCTCCCTGATTATTTTTACATCTCTGTTAGGGGTTGTGTCTAAAGTATCTGGAGAGAGTTATAAAAATTTCCATTTCTTCATCACTTGCAATATTTGGTTGGTGCGTAGCATTGTATAATACTAAACTATGAGTTTTGCTTGTATTCTGACTTTTTTAAAAGCGATCATTTTTGGGCTGTACCCAATTAGTGCATTTCAGTTTTTTTTTGTGAGAATCATAGCAACTCCGTGACTATAATTTCCTTCTTCTTTTCTATAAATAAGATGTGTCTTGTTTTGTTTTGTTTTTTAAACTTCCATTACTTTTCCAATTTGTCTCACTTATTCCTTGTATTTGAATGTTGTATCTTTCCATCTCGTTACGACAGTATGTAATTTACCCATCTCTTTCATTTCCTTACGTTCCACGTTCCGATTTTTAAAAGTGTTTCTTAAATTTAACATATTTTCTTTATCTTCTTTGTCTTCCAGAAAGCATGTTTAACATTGTCAGCCTGGTTGCCACTGACTAACGCGCCCCCGGGTAATCCACGCGACGGGCAATGTGGGGATGAATTATCATTTCTGTATTTAATTTATTGGTGTAGAGGTTTCAGGAGAAAATAAAAGTTGAGTGGAATCCCCCAGGCTCCTTCTCAAATCGCAGTCTCCAACTAACTAGGAGGAACTATCTCTGCCGCTTTAAAACAGTTACACTGTAATACGCCAGACATATTATTTGGTGAAACCAGTAATCAGTAGAACTGAAGGTGTTTTCACCAGATATCCACTGCCCTGCTGCCGACATTATCACCGCAACCCTGGTATAGGGAGCTAATAGGGTGCTATCCTTGTTCAAGGGAACCCCAGGGTGCAGTTTATTGTCTTACCCAGGACAGATGATGAGGATAATGATAATGATAATGATGAGGATAATGATAATGATAATGATGAGGATAATGATAATGATAATGATAACGATGGTAATAATGCTAATAATAACAAATAAATAGTTATATTGTTTCTCCTAAAGTCTAAACAATATGAAATATATGATATAAATAGGAATTTTGTTCTACCAACTTTTATCTTCTTAACTCAATTTGCATTCGTAATTACTGAGTAATCCTTTGCTTCAGTGCCATTCAAGTTTTTAAAATTAATCATCATTATCAAAAGTCGTGTGTGTGTGTGTGTGTGTGTGTGTGTATGTGTGTGTGTGTGTGTGTGTGTGTGTGTGTGTGTGTGTGTGTTTTATGAAATGTATTGAGAGACTGCATAACGTACCCAGAGACTATGCATGGTTCATATCATTGAATTTCTAATGATACAGGTAAAGGAGGGGAGGAAATAGCCAGTCCCCTACATTTTTCCTCTGTGAACACGAGGCAGTGGCATAAGGTACATTGTACAGAATAGGCAGTTGATATATACACACATGGATATGTCTGTCTATCTATAAAGTATATATAATACATATATCATCATTTAACGGTAGGTTCATGTCTGAGCCGCCGTGGTCACAGCATGATACTCAATTGCAGTTTTCACGTTGTGATGCTCTTGGAGTGAGTACGTGGTAGGGTCCCCAGTTCCTTTCCACGGAGAGTGCCGGTGTTACCTTTTTAGGTAATCACTCTCTCTTACTTTATCCGGGCCCGGGACCAGCACTGACCTGAGCTGGCCCGGCCACCCAGCGGCTAGGCAGGCAACCAAGGTGAAGCTCCCCGCCCAAGGGAACAACGCGGCGGTCGGTGACTCGAACCCCCGAATTCAGACCGCCGCCGTGACAGTCCCGAGTCCGACGCTCCAACCACCCGAACACCGCGGCCCCGACGATCATGTGCTTCCATGATTTTTCCCGGCAACCTAGAGCGGCGGTTCGCCATTGCCTTCCGCCCGGTGTTTTTTTTTTTTTTTTTTTTTTTTTTTTTTTTTTTTTCTTTTTCCTTTTTTCTTCTTTTTTCCGAGTCACCATCTCCATTCACCCGGCACTGACCCGGGCTGACTCTCTCCCTTTCTCTCTCTCTCTCTCTCTCTCTCTCTCTCTCTCTCTCTCCTCTAAATGTGTTATATATTATATATATATATTATATATTATATATATATAAAATTTTTTTTTTTTTTTTTTTTTTTTTCAAAGCCTTCTTCCCCGGGAATAGGCCTTCTAAATTCCTCTGGGGGTTTTAAAGGGGCAGTGCCACCTTTGCCTGTTGGATCCTTCCAAATAAACCCGCGGTTTGTCCCACAGGGGTGACTTCCCCCCCGACACTTTCGTTTTACTTCTCAGGCGATAGTCGTTTTTCTAGAAGGGGAATCGAGGGTGAAGTTCCTTGCCCAAGGAAAAAACACGCCGGCCGGGGCTCGAACCCTCAACAATTGCCGCCGCGACAAACTTGGGCCGATGCTCTACCGTCGCCCCACGGCCTATATATATATATTTATATATATTATATATATTATTATATTATATATAATTTTATATAATATTTATAAATTTTATTATATATATTCATTGATCTATTTATCTATTGCCTCTCTCTCTCTCCTCTCTCTCTCCCTCCTCCTCTTTCTCTCTCTCTCCCTCTCTCTCTCTCTCCCTCTCTCCTCCTTTTCTCTTTCCCCCCCCTCCTTTTTTCCCCCCTTTCCTTTCCCCTTCTCTCTCTCTCCCCCCCCCCCCCTCTTTCCTTTCTCTCTCTCTCTTCTCTCCTCCATCTCTTTCTCTCTCTCTCTCTCCTTCCTCTTTCCCTCCCCCCTCTCTCTTTTTCTCTCCCTCTCTTCTCTCTCTCCTCATCTCTCTCATTCTCCCCCTCCCTCTCTTCTCTCCTCCTCCTCTCTATCTCTTATTCTTTTTTTTTTTTTATTTTTTTTTATTAAAGGGTCAGAAAGGTGGGGGAAAGTGAACTGTTTTGTTTTATGATATACCTATCATAAGCCACCCCCCCCACCCTCCGGGATTAATTAAATTTATTAATTTTTTTTTTTTTCTTTTATTTTTATTATTTATTTTTTTTAAAATTTCTTTTATTAATATTTTTTTTTTTTTTTTTGGTTTGGTTGGTTTTTGTGTTTGTTTTGTTGTTTTTATCTTCTTTTCTTCTTGTGTCTTGGGTGTTCAGTTTATGGGTTTTTGTGTGGTTGTTTGGTTTTGTGTGGGTTTGTGTTGTTTTTTGTGTTTCTTTTTTGGTTTGCGGTTTTTTTTTTTTTTTTTTTTTTTTTTTTTTTTTTTTTTTTTGTTTCTTTTGGTCGGGGTGTGTGTGTGTGTGGTTTTGGGTTTTTGGGTGTGTGTGTGTGTTGTGGGTGTGTGTGTTTTGGGGGGTTTTGGGGGGTGGGGTGTGTGTGTTTTTGTTTTTGGGGTGTGTGTGTGTGGTGTTGTGTGTGTTTGTGTGTTGTGTGTTGTGCGTGTGTGTGGTGTGTGGTTGTGTGGTGTGTGTTTGGTGTGTGTGTGTGTTGTGTGTGGTGTGGGGTGTTGTGGGGGGGGTGTGTTGTGTGTGTTTGGGTGTGTGTGTTGTGGTGTGTTGGGTGTGTGTGTGTGTGTGTGTGGTGCGTGGGTGGTGTTGTGTTTTTGTGCGTGTGGTGCGTGTGTGGGTGTGTTGTTGTGGTGTTGTGTGGGGTGTGTGGTGTGTGTTTGTGTGTGTGGGGGTGTGCGTGTGTGTGCGAGTGTGTGTGTCTGTGCGTGTGTGTGCGCGTGTGTGTGTGTGTGTGTGTGTGTGTGTGTGTGTATGTGTGTGTGTGTGTGTGTGTGTGTGTGTGTGTGTGTGTGTGCGTGTGTGTGCGCGTGTGTGTGTGTGTGTGTGTGTGTGTGTGCGTATGTCTATTTTCTTTCTCTCTCCTCCTTCCTTTCCCTTGTTTTTTAGACAATAACTTTTTAAACTGCACATATACATATACCATGTACAATGTACGTTTTCTGCAGTGTTATCAGTACGGTCGAGTACTCTGCCATTCATAGGGGTTGCTGTTAATGCTTTTGTTGAAGTCGTTATGAATAAACCTGTTTCGCTTGGCAGTGAAACGTATCGTGAAAAACTACTTTCTAATTCATTTTCGTTACCAATATCAGAAGTCAACACAGAATAGCCGTTGAAAAGACTTTCAAAAACGTGAAATAAAACACTAACATTCTTTAATAACGATAATAAAAAAGTTGTAGAATATTTATATAATTCTCTCTTGACAAGTTTGTAGTCTAGGCTAATCCAAAAATGAAAATTAACGAGAGAAACTTTTTTGTCCGTTGGAATTCGCTCTTTGCCAAAACCGAACGTTTGTCACACCGCAAGAAATATGGAATTTGTTTTGCTAACCTCATACATTTAGTCAGTGCCATGATAACGAAATTATATGAAGCGCACTAATCTAGATTTCTTTTTTTCGTAGACTAAGCTGCATGAACCTTAACTTGTACTAATGATTTAATATAAAATCGAGGGTAAGGTAGTTAATTATATAACATAATAATT
>NC_051396.1:21372894-21375394 GCF_015228065.2 Penaeus monodon | reverse complement strand
ACAGTTTACACGGTGGTTGTTTAATTATATAACAGATGGCATAAGCGCAAAGTGGTTACAATGTCTAGCCACTAACCTCACAATGTCCCTCTTATTGACAGCCTGATGTACAGAAACTTGGGTACGAAGGATTAAACACTCAATGGGCCATTAGGAGGCTTGTTTGCTGCCTGTGTTAACGTCGACTCCATTCTGGGGCAATTTGGGGGAACTTTCGTCGAATAAAAAGTCGAATAAAATTTAAGTGTATGAACTATAATCGGATGTAATGATGGTGGTGAATAATTTGAAGGGATTATGTCCTAAAGGGATGGAATGTGACGGTGAGGGTAGCTAAACAGGGAATGAGACGGTTATTGTCTTTGGAATGAAAAGAGAATTAGTTTTGTTTTACAGTGATGAGCCAGCTAAGTTCAGGAAGTGTTTTTCGTATACGAGGGAAGGAAAGGTTGAAGGACTCTTACTAATTCAAAACAAAAAATAAAGTATGATGTAAGTCCTTGTGAACCCTTCATTTTTTTTCTAATTAAACGATAAAAAGTCACTTTTTCAAATACTCAGTTCCATAATGTGTATCATAATGTTCCGTATAGGGGTGGAGTCCTGTAGTGGTATTGAAGCGTTAGTATTCTCGGTTATTCAGATGCAGTGGTTGTGATATGCTAAATGCTGTTCTCTTGAATACACAATAGCCTGCTTGCCCTACTAAATTTGCATATCACTAGGGAGAAGTTGGGACTGTCTGCCTCGTTGCCGATTACGTGGATGTGCTTAACTTGAGAATCTTAAAAGTTATCTAAACTGCGGCATGAAATATTTGTACACTATTTGTACATATATAACAATCATAATACTGACAGGGACTTATAAATGACCACTCATGTTCAAAAAGACGTGTCACATATGGTTTCTCCACCTTTTCCCTCCCACGTTCATTTGGTTTTCGTTGTTAATCTCGGCCTACAGAGTGTTGCAATTTGCCTTGGGCTGGCTGGAAATTTTTTTGGCTTAGTTTCGACAAAGGACCGCCTGCTGAGAGAGCTTTAGTAACATGACTAAGCTGACTGCCTTAGTGTCTCCTCAGGGCAAGTTTATGTTATTCACCACCTGCTGCAGCTGCCCGCGGAAAATATTTCTTACATATTAGAAAAAGGGTCGTATGGTTCAGGAGCGTGCATAGAAAATATGATTCCATAACCGCTGAACCCAAAGTGCGTATAGTATTTTCACAAAGACAGAGTTTAAAGTTTATAAGATTTCGGGATGTACACTTATGTTATTTGGTTTAGGTAGTTTCGCAGAATGATATAAAATAAGTGTTTTTTGTGTGTGATAGAACTATTATATACTATATGAGGATCGAACTTATATACTATAAGGGTTTGGAATGTATATTTATGTTATTTAGCTTACCTGGTTTCGCAGAATGATATAAAGGAAGTATTTTTGGATGATAGAACTATCACCACCACCCCTCCCCGCCACCCTCCCTATATGATGGTAATACTTGAAACAAATCTACTTTATTTTTACATTTTAACAGAAGAATAATCAAACGAGAACTCCAAACTAAGTGCATTTTACACCACTAGAACCGTAGTAACGCATCCAAAGTGAATGAATATATCAGAATTCCTGGTTTTGGTTACAGCGGTGACAAGGCTCGATATTGGAGTTAATTGAGTTAACATCCGTGGACAGCGCTGCGGCCACACTTGTTGGTGGTCAACAGAGGTACGAAAAAGAGACGCGTTTTCTATACTGGTCTGGAAATTAAGGCAGATGAATACCCCTTGTTAAGTTGTTTGACATGGTATGTAGTAAGACTTTTCATCCATAACAAGAAGAATATTAGAGTATGATTACTGATAACAGGATTAAGCAATGACGTGTCTTATCATGACTAACATAGTAGTGTGGAGGGTACATATATATATAGATAACACAGAGAGAGAGAGAGAGAGAGAGAGAGAGAGAGAGAGAGAGAGAGAGAGAGAGAGAGAGAGAGAGAGAGAGGGCTTAGATATAACACACACTCCCTTTACAGTTCTCATCATACAGAAACGTATGCAGACAGGAAAGTTTGAGGCAAAGACCCGATATTGTCCAGCCGCCATTTCCCTTTTCCCGCAGATCATACAACCACACATAGAGAGCCTAGAGTTTGCAACGTTGTTCAGTGCGATCGACCCGCTCTGCAACAGGTGCCAGCATTGCAAAGGACAAAAAATATATATATATGAACTGTTTTGAAAAGAGAAAGGAGCATTTACAGTGGCACTTTCTCGACACTATTTCCAACATTTCATGAGGGTTTAAATTCTGCAAGATAAATACACTGAGGGGATGGTTTCTATATGAATGTCCTTTTACTGGCCCAGTGGAGATTATAAAACTTTCCGCCGGTGGGAAACGTGTTGGTGGCTGTTTGAGGGATGTTTAAACGAAAATACAAGCACACCTAATAACAGAATGACAATGATATTCATATTTTTGTTTA
>NC_051396.1:21352894-21357894 GCF_015228065.2 Penaeus monodon | reverse complement strand
AAGTGGGCAACCAGGCTGCCAATGTTAAATATGCATCTGGAAGGAAAAAGAAGGATAAAAGAAAACAGCGTCCAAATTAAGAAACACATTAAAAATCGGAAAAGTGGAAACGTAAGGAAAATGAAAAGATGGGTTAAATGACATTACTGTCTGTAACGAAAAATGATAGATACAAACATTCCAATACTAGGCATCAGTCCGAGGGACCAATTGGAAAAAGTAATGGAAGTTTTCAAAAACTAAAGAAAACAAGACAGTTCTTTTTCTGGAAAAGAAGAAGGAAAAATTATAGTCACGGAGTTGTCTGATTCTCACGAAAAAAAAAAACTGCAAATGCACGAATTTGGGTACAGCCCATAAATGATCGCATTTTTTTTTTTTTTTTTAAAGTCAGGAAACAAGCAAAACCTCATTACATAGTCAGTATTCATCAATGCTACGCACAACCAATATGCAAGTGCTTAAGTGATGAAGAAATGGAATAATTTTGTAGAACTCCTCCAAGATACTTTAGACACAATCCTAACAGAGAATGTAAAAATAATCATGGGAGACTCAACGCCAAAGTAGAAAAAATAATCTTAAAAAAGAAACCTGTGGAAAATTCGGCCTTGGAGATATAAATGAAAGAGGTAGATTTTATTGAAATTCTGTAGTACAAATAATTTAGTTATAGCCAATACATGGTTCCAACACCACCCAAGACACTTTTACACGTGGTTTTCACCAGAACAAAAAGAACACGCAACCAAAATTGACTACAATTGTGCTGAACAAAAATGGAAAAGAGTAAAAAGGAACGAGTAGAATTGAAAATCAAAAGATAAAAGAAATAACTAAAAGAGTAGAATAAGAGTTCAAAAGAGTTGAAAAGAAGCTTTAAAAGAAAAGAGTGTAAGAAGAGTTAAAGAAAGAGAAAAGAAAAGCGTAAGCAGCGAGTAACAAAGAGTTTGCAAGAGTTGCATAAAAAGCAAAAGAGAAAGATTAAGGAAGAAGAAGATGTTTAAACAAGAGTAAAGTAGTAAGAGTTTAAAAAAAGAGTTGAAGAGTTAAGGAGAAAAAAAAGGAACGAGTTAAAAGAGAAGAGAAGGTTAGAGTAAAGAGAGAGGGTTAAAAAGAAAAGAGGAAGAGAAGAAGGAGTCAAGAAAGAGGAAAGAAAAATGAGAAAAAAAAGAAGAAAGAAAAAAGAAAGAGTTAAAAAGAGTAGTAAGAAGAGTTAAAAGAAGAGTAAGAGTTAAAGACGAATAAAAAACAAAAATAAGAGATGACGTTGACTAAAGAAAGAAAAGCAAAAAGAAATAGAGGAAGAAGAGTTGCAAAAGAGTAAAGAAGAAGGGAGTAAGAGTAAAGAGTTGAAAAGGAAAAAGAGTTCAAAATTAAAAGAAGAGTAAAGAGAAGAGTTAAAAAAGAGTTAGGGAAAGAGTAAGAAAAAAAAAAAAGAAAAGACAAAATGAAAAGAGGCTAGAAGAGAAGAGTAAAAAAAGAAAAAAAAGGTTTAACATAGAGAGAAAGAAAAGAAAAGAGAAAGTAAAGATGTAAGAGTTAAAAAAAAGAGTGTGCATAAAAAATTCCAAAACAAGACTCTGTTTGCCCGGACTCGGCCAAAAGTGACCACCAATATTAAAAACTATCGACTTAAAATTAAGACTCAAAAAGATTGGAGCGTCTCCAAAAACCCACCTCTAAAGCTCTCGACTACAAAAACTTTGATAACAATTACAGAATTGCAGTAGTTTATAGTTAGTGTCAAACAAATTTGAAAACTCAATCAATTGTGGAAGATTGATTAAAAACCAAATGAGTGTGGAAGAAGGAGAAAAAATAGAACTCTTTGCTGAGCATCTGCTTAAGAACTATCGCCAAAAAGAAAAAGAAAAATCCCTGCGATATCTGAAAAAAAACACTAAGGTGAAATTGAAACAAGAAGATGCCTAAAATAAAAATAGGTATCAATAATCCAGTTGAAAAAGTATAATTCGCACAAAAAAACAAAAGACAAAAATTCAAAAGATTATTGCGAACAATGATAAGGAAAGGAAAATATTTTAAATGAACATTGCCAGAGGAATTGAAAAATGTTCTATCAATAAAGACAATAAAGAAAAGAATCATAACAAGTGAGTACCGAAACATCACACGAAAGCGAGAAAATCTAAACCCTAACATGGACACTATCAAAACTGAAGTGGACTTGGTTTTTTATGTGATGGAAGAAGACGTCAAAGATAGATCGGAAATCAATATTGTTCAACTTATACAAAAAGAATAAAAATATAACAAAACAACATTAATTAGACTCAATGACAGCGAGGATGAAACCACCGCCACTGCTGGGACGAAGTTAAAAAAAAAGCCAATTAAAAGAGGAGTAAAGAATAACAAGAGCCCCGGAACTAGATGAATTAAACAGCAGAACTATTAGAATGCTGGCCGCAAGTGTTGAATACTTTCGTCTACAAACTGCTGTACAAAATATGAGAATGAAAGGGAAAGGCCAGAAGACTGGGTTTAAAAATCAGTCTTTACTCCATACCTAAAAAAAAAAGGTTGACGCACTCCATGCAAACCAATAATAGGACAATTGCCTTAATAAGGTCACCAGCAGAAAATTTGTTGGTGAAAATTATGCTGAAAGACTATGAGGTGAAGTTAAGAGCGGAAAATTGCAGACGACAAGCAGGTGTGTTTTCGCCCGGAAAGAAAAGGTACCAAGAAACCAGATTCTAAATTCTTTAAAAATGGATCATAGAGAAAAACAGAGAACATCAAAAAAAGACCCTATACCGTGTTTCATCGATTATGTGAAAGCTTTTGATCCGTTGATCACGATATCCTTAGAATAAAATGTACGATATTGAAGTTTTCCAAAACCACATCATCCAATTAATAAAAGCCTTGTGATGACAACACAAGCAGCTGTAAGAACCACTTATGGGGTTAACAGCATTGGTCGAAGGTCAAACAAGGAGTTACGAGCAGTGTTTGCATTCTGTCTCCGCAACCTCCTTATTAATAATATTCTGAAACAATTATGAGAGGTTGCTCTAGAGAAAGAGAATTTTGAAGGAACTGTGGATGTTTGGATGATACAAAATAATCAAATCTGAGGTACGCGATGATATAGTTTGAATTGGCAAGCCCGTATCACTGAAACTACAACAAACTAATAGATAAAGTTAGAGAAAGCAAGCGAGAAAAGGCGTGGCGTTTTATTAATGCCAAGAAACATAAGATCATGAAGTATTCCAAGAGAACCGGCAATGAACAATGATGAACTCGTTACAATCAAGGGACTATGATTGTGGGAAAATGTGGAAAGAGTTCACTATCCTTGGAGCTGTTTTAAACTAATACATCATGATGATTCACCGAGATAAAAAGAAGAATTACCATTGCCAAAAAGCGCCACAATTGCTTTCAATAACATCTGGAAAGGACCGAAGCATTACTATACGGACAAAGCTGAGGTTATTGAACTCATTAGGGTTTCCCATTGCATTCATAGGGTTCGAGTGTTGGGTGTTTTGAAGTAGATAGACAAGAAAAAGACAATGTTTTGAAAATGTGGTGTACAGACGAGAGTACTGCGTATTAGTGGACAGAGAAAAAGACGACTGATGAAGTGCTGAGTGTGTGGAAAAATAAATTGTTAAAGACCCCGACTGTTGGGACATCTTGAACAGAGGAAATTAAAGTTTAATTGTCATTGTATATGAGAAGTAAAAGTATGAGAAAAAAATTGCTGACAGGGATGGTGAGTAGGAAAACAGAGGAAGAGGCAAAACGACGACAAGGATCGAGCGACAATAGCAAAGATATTGCGGCTGTCGATTGGTTAAGTGGAAAGAAAAGCGTAAGATCGAGTTTTAGTGGCGAGGATGGTGGACGAGCGTCCACGGCTGCTCAACATGAGCATACCGTTAATTGATTGATATAATAATATATATATATAGACATAATATATATATATATATTATATATATTATATATATATATATATATATATATTATAATATATATATATGTGTGTGTATGTTGTATGTATGTAGTATGCGTGTGTGTTGTGTTTGTGTTGTGTGTGTGTGTAGTCGTGTGTGTGGTGTGTGTGTGTGTGTGTGTTGTGTGTGTTGGGTGTGTGTGTGGTGTGTGTGTGTGTGTAGTGTGTCTGTGTTGTGGGTGTGCTTTGTGTGTGTGTTTTGTGTGTTTTCGTGTGGTGTGTGTGTTGTGTGTGGGTGTGTGTGTGTGTTGTTCCTGTGGGTGCGTACGTGCCGTGCGTGGTGCATGGGTTGTGGTGTTGTGAATAGGTGAACTAATTACCCCTGCATCTATATTATCACTAATCATTTCTGCTCTTCCGTTTACAGAAACTTAATAACTTATTGATTTGCTTCTGGATCAATATCTCTATCTTCGTATAAAATGAACATGGATATGAAAACAAACAATGATGCGTAATTGCGAAAATATTTTAAACTGCAAAAAAATAAATCAATTTGCAAAACGAAATTGCGAAATCGAATTTCCACCTATTTATCCCATATGATTGCTTCCGTTATCTCGTTTCGTGGACCGTTTCTTTTATGGCAGCTTTCGCTTTTTTTTAAACGCTTTTTTTTCCCCTGATTTTTTTTTTTTTATATGAAGTCGAAATTTGATTGGGGAAGGGGATGAGAAAGAGGGGGGGGGAGAGAAAAACAATGAGAGAGGGGACGGAGGGAAGAGGAAAAAAAGAGAAAGGGGGAAGAAGAGAGTAGAGTTAGAATGGGAGGGAGGAGGGAGAGTGAAAAAAGAGAGAGGGAAAGGAAGGGGGGAAGAGTGAGAGGGAAGAAGAGAGAGGAAGGAGGGGGGATGAGGAGATGGAGATGAGGAGGAGAGACGAGAGGGGGGGGAGGAGGAGATCAGAGAGAGAGTCGAAGAGAGACCGAGAAGACGAGGGGAGGAGAGAGAGAAGAGGGAGAGAGAGAGGAGAGACGAGAGGGGGGCGGGGGGGGGGCCCGGAG
>NC_051396.1:21351276-21352794 GCF_015228065.2 Penaeus monodon | reverse complement strand
TATATATATATATATATATATATATAGATATTATCATATTATACACACACACACACACACACACACACACACACACACACACACACACACACACACACACCACACACACACATATGTGTGTGTTGGTGTGTGTGTGTGTGTGTGTGTGTGTGTGTGTGTGTGTGTATACACATATATATACATATATGTATGTATGTATATAGAAGAAGGAAGATTCCTCTCATCAACACTTGCTAACCTAACGATTAATGCTGCAATTAATAACATAGCGTTACGAATGATGCTTTTATCTATAGTATGAGAGAAGACTTGGAAAAGTGCCGTTATAAATGCAATGAAAGGACACTAGTGACAGAGAAATGGCATGTGAGAAGGGTAAGGTAGTCAAACTGTATACTGAAATTTACTTCAAGAATACAGACACAGCCAACTGAAGCAGCGGACACGAAAATGACATGCGCTGTTGATTTCCAATTACGTGAATCCATTAGTTGCATGCATCTGATTAATCAAATCCAATTCCGATCTCACACGCCAATATATATGTTTTTTAATAGTACGTTGCGTGTGTGTGTGTGTGTGTGTGTGTGTGTGTGTGTGTGTGTGTGTGTGTGTGTGTGTGTGTGTGTGTGTGAGTGTGTGTGTGTGTGAGTGTGTGTGTGTGTGTGTGTGTGTGTGTGTGTGTGTGTGTGTGTGTGTGTGTGTGTGTGTGTGTGTGTGCATACATACATACATACATGCATACATGCATACTTACACACATGCATGCATGCAAGCATGCATTCATACATGTATACATAAATACATATATAAAATCATAAAGATGTATAAATGTATATACATAAACATATAGATATAGATAAATAGATAGACAGATAGTTAGATAGATAGATATAGATATAGATATATATACATCTATATATGTGTGTAGGGCCGCGGTGGCCGAATGGTTAGAGTGTCGGACTCCAGACTGTCACGACGGCAATCTGAGTTCGAGGGTTCGAGTCACCGGCCGGCGCAAGGAACTTCACCTCGATTGCCTACCTAGCCACTGGGTGGCCAAGCCAGCCCAAGTTAGTGCCGGGTAAATAGAGATGGTGACTCGATAAAGACACCGGGCGGAAGGCAATGGCAAACCACCGCTCTAAATTGCCAAGAAAAATCATGGAAGCCCATAATCGTCAAGGCCGCGGTGGCCGAATGGTTAGAGCGTCGGACTGTCACGACGGCAATCTGAGTTCAAAGGTTCACCGGCCGGCGCGTTGTTCCCTTGGGAAAGGAACTTCACCTCGAATGCCTACCTAGCCACTGGGTGGGCAAGCCAGCCCAAGTAAGTGCTGGTCCCAAGCCCGGATAAAATAGAGAGAATGATTACCTAAAACGTAACACCGGCACTCTCCGTGGAAAGGAACTGGGGACCCTACCACGTACTCACTCCAAGAGCATCACAACATGAAAACTACAATTAAGTTTCATGCTGTGACCACGGCGGCTCAGACGTGAACCTACCGTTAAAAG
>NC_051396.1:21331276-21338776 GCF_015228065.2 Penaeus monodon | reverse complement strand
AGAGAGGGAGAGAGAGAGAGAAAGAGAGAGAGAGGGGGGAGGTGGAGGAGGAGGAGGAGCAGGAGAAGGATAAAGAGAAAGAAAACTAGTAGGAGGAGGACGAAGGGGAGGAAGAAGAAGAGGAGGAGGAGGAGGAGCATGAGGAGAGGAGGAGGAAAAGGAAGAGCAAGAGGAGGAGAAGAAATGGGGAGGAGAATTATTAGGAGGAGGACGAGGAGATGGCAGATGATGACGATGAGGAGGAGGGCGAGGAGATGGCGGATGCTGATGAGGAGAACGAGGAGGAAAAGGTCGAGGACGAGGAGGAAGGAGGCTGAGGAGGACGAGAGGGATCAGGAGATGGAGGATTGTTGCTGAATCATTCGTCCGTAGTAAGACCATCGAAAGACTCGCTTAAGATCCCTCTCTCTCTCTATCTATCTATCTATCTATCTATCTATCTATCTATCTATCTATTTATCTATCTATCTATCTATCTACCTATCTATCAATCTATCTATCAATCTCTTTCTCTAAGAAATTATTAAGAGAATAATTACCAAAATGTCAATGATGGTCATGATGATCATGAAGCCATTGCTGTTGATGTTGCTGCTGCTGATGGTGATGGAGATGGTGATAATGATGATTATGATGATGATGATGATGATGATGATGATGATGATGATGATGATGATGATGATGATGGTAAGCAGGAGGAATGGGAAAAAAAGATAATAACTAAGTATTATAAGAAAGAGTGCTTTTTATTAATAAAACTAAAAGATTGTAAAAAATTCATTCTAGCGACTTTCCTACACATAGTAACGAAGGAGAGAGGATATAGAAGGAAAAAGAAATGTAGCTTTCTCAAGAAGATGATGCTAGACGAGAAAAAAAATATTTGTGTCAGTAAAATATGCACACGAAAATCAAATTAGTTGTGCTTATCATATTCAATTTCAGTGGTTTTCATAACCAGGGGACACCTCTAATTTTGCAACTCAGCATGCACATAGAAAGAAGCTATTACGGTTATTGACAACCAATTAAGAAAACCGAGGCGGGGCAACAGAACCGCATAAAGCAGGCGAAATAGATGTCATGATCAGTCCAGTTCAAAATGAGCAGCTACAAAAAATACTGATCACTTAGAAAGAACGAAACGGGGCAACTGAACCGCATAAAACAAGGGAACTTGGTACATATTAAACGCCTGCGCAGAGCATCTCATATTAATCATCAACCCCATCTTACAAATTTTATTCGATATCTTCTAAAGAACTATTTGAAACCCCCGGGCGTAAGGCACAAATATCTGCACCGGAGAAAAGCTAAACGTTCACATACACGATAATATCCCCGAGGTTGAAAATCCTTGGTAAAAGATTGCAGAAATTCGTCTGCTATACCAACAAAGGTCTGAATTTTCGGTCTTTGTGGGTGCATAAAAAGTAAACTACAAGAGGGGAAAATGTAAATACATGTAATCTTTCAATAATTACTTTGGCTAAATAACACGAGTTCGTAACGTTCATCAGAAGGTTGTGCGAATAAGCTGTTCCGAATCCTCAACGCAACACTTGTTCAAATCTTAGTGACTGAAACTTATTATCTTTTTCATGCTCTTTATAAAATAAAAACAATATTGTGTTCATTCTTTATCTATCTTTCCACTTTCTTTATATTTGAAGATACAAATCTAGGCTCGGATTTCTTGTTTTTACATCTTCTTACTTGAAATAAGAAAAGATTCACTCTCCTAGACAAGTTTTCCCCAATTACAAACATTTCTTCGTTAAACTTAACCTATATTTTCCAACATTTTCTCAAGCGTACAAAACTCGCTTTTTGGAGACTCTCACTTCACCCTCAAAAATGTACAAAAAAATATCTCCAGGAAGCCTCTTTTATTATGTCAAAGCTGATTCAAACCCATGTAAGTGTTGATTATAAAATGCGTGTAAGCACCATATGTACGGCTCACGTGCTTCAGTACTTGGCAGGAGCGAGACTAGTGGTTCGTATCAAAAACCGATCGACAGTTTGTCCCTTCCGCCGTCCCCCCAGCGTACGATTTGTACGCTTGTGAAAATGTTGAAAACTAGCTACGGAAACCACACATCTGCGGCAGGATAGGGTGGGCCTCGCAGGACAAGATGCTTTCGCCTATTAGATGTTTCAGCTGCATTTTCTTCTCGCCAGTTTTCTTCTTTTTCTTCATCTATCATCTGGGGCCGAAATAAAAATTAAAGGTATCCATATTAGTTCGTTCATATCTCCGCTGCCACTCTCAGAATAAAACATCAGAGCTCTTTGTTTTTATCTATTTTCCTTTTTTCAGTAAATGCAAGTGCTGCAAAATGGAGCCTTTGGAATTCTAAAGGATATTGGAAGATCCAGCAGTAACGATTTGCTGCGCTTTGCTATTTATCAAGGCATTTTGAATTGATGTTGTTGATGAAGTCTGCTCGTGTAATTGTGCTTTTTGTTACAGTTGTGCATTGACAGATTACCACAGCTATTCTTACACACTCCCGTGCAAGCTCTTACGCAATTACTTTTGTTCACACGCACATGGATGTACGTACACGTACACGTACTCTTGTGTCCATGTTCGTACTCATACTCGAACATGTGCACGTACACACATATGTACATGTACAAGTGGGAAGTAAACACATATGTACTCCCATATGCTCATGCATATACACGTACTCATATATACACATGCGTACGCACATGAATACACACAAAGATAAGCATCGATAAGATTTGAATCTATGAAAAAAAAGTCAAAAATGCTGAATTAGTTCATGATAACTTTACGTGTTTACATTACTCGTATATCTTACATTAATACACTGAAAACTTAGTCACTCTAGCAAACACTTCAAAGCTCATTGCACATAGATATTTTGGTAATTACCCTTTCTATCTAATTACCTCAATCATCAAATTCCTTTTCCGCTACTTGCTACTTGCCTTGCACTTGAACCACAAGCTACCTCTACCGAGGCAACAGTATCAGTTGTCACGCCAGACTAATGAAACGTGGCGTAAATTCCCGCAGAGTATGTGGTCAATATTTGTTCTACGGTACAGATTTTACTATTGGGAAACCGCGAAGTATGATAATAATAGTAATAATGATGATGGTGGTAATGATAATAATGATGATGTTAATGATATTATGATTTATAATAATGATAATGGTATCAATAATACCTATTTTCGATGATAATGATAGTAGTAGTATTAATAATAATAATAACGATATTGATAATTCTAGTGATGCTACATGTACAAGTATTATTGTAATAATTATAAAGCCTAAAATTTCTCTTTCCTTTTTTTCTTCTTCTACCACTACTAATATTAATATTTTATTTCGTTTTCCTCAATTTCGTTTTCTTTTTTTTTCACCTTCTCCCCTTTTTTCGTTCAGTTTCTTTTTTTTAACTTTTCTTTTTCTTTTTCCTCCTTTTCATCATCAACATTATAACCATAATGTTCATCCTCCTCTTCCTCATCTTCATCTCTTCTTTTTCCTCCTCCTCTTCCCCCTCCTCCTCTTTCACCTCCTTCTCCTCGTGCCTCCTCCTCCTCCTCCTCCACATCCTCATCCTCCTTCTACTCCTTCTCTTCCTCTTTTTCCTCCTCCTTCTTCTTCTCCCCCTCCTCCTCATCCTCATCATCCTCTTTTTCTTTATGCTCATTCTTTTCTACTTTTCTTCCTCATCCTCATCCGACTACACCACCTCCTCCTCTTCTCCATCCTCATCTTCATCATCATCATAATCATCATCATCATCACCATCGTTATCATCTTCATCTTCTATCTTCACCTCCTCCTCCTCCTCCCATTTCTCATGTTGTTCCTCATCTCCAACTCATCCTCCTCCCCTTCCTCATGCTCTTCCCTTTCTTCCTCCTCCTCCTCCTCCTCCTCCTCCTCTTCCTCCTCCTCCTCCTCCTCCTCCTCATCATCATCATCATCATCATCATCATCACCATCATCATCATCATCATCATCATCATCATCATCATCACCATCAATATCATCACCATCATCATCATCATCATCATCACCATCTGCCTCCTCCTCCTCCTCCCCTTCCTCATGTTCTTCCTCCTCCTCCTCCTCCTCGCTTCATCTCCCTCACCTGAACCCCGCCTCCTCCACCCCCCGCCCCCTACTAAACTCCATGAAAGTGATAATCAGAACTCTTTTCGTATTACATATAAACACATCTCGGTGAAAGAAATACGTGATAATATACTGTAACATTAGTGGGGGACGAGTGGGAAATGAGTGAGAGAAGAGGAGGAGACGAGGAAAAAAAAAGTGAGAAACGAGTGGGAGACACGTTAGCGACGCGTGGAAGATGAGTGAGAGACGAGTAAGAGAGATTAATATCCCTGGAGCCGGCCACGGCATCCGGCCGTCTCTCCTGACTAATCAGAACGAAGCCAGAGACGAGGTGTCCGCGTGATATTACAGTCGGTACTCTCACTCTGACCCAGCGCGACCTCGACTCAAGGAGGGACCTAGATCGACTCTTAGTAATTGTCCAAGGTTTCCCCTCTTTATATAAATCATTAATTTTACTTAATCAAGGTTTCTTAATCATTTTATTTATAATTTTCAGATATCATGAGCAAACCTTTTGTCCTTTTATATATCCTCTGGGGAATAGATTGCTTCAGGGAGATAGAAAACTCATTGTCTATTTTCAATATATATTTTCCATCTATATATGTATTCAAATTCAATCAATCAAAAATAAAACTTTGCACATATGTATATCAGAATCTCGATGTAGTGCAGGCCTTAGTCCAGTCAGGGACAAGCGGTCCGATGTCATACAGCCGAGGTCATGCAGCCCGAAGAAGTACGGATCGGGATAATTAGGACCGAGACGACACAGACCAGGGTAGAATAGCCCAGGGTAAATGTCCTAGGGTGGATAGCCACAACAATGCTGATAGGTTTCTTCCACTCATAAAATATGGAAGCTGCAATAAGAACCAGTGGAATAATGCACTAAATCACTCACTTCATAACATCAAGTTACTTTACTTGCTATCACTTATGTAATTAAGTTTTACACAATTTCAATTTCAAAAGTAGTAAAATAAATATACATAATTACTTACAATGTGTATCAGTGTGGAGTTCGGAGCCAAGTGGCTGACCATATAACGGTGACCACCGACCATGGCTTCCTTCCAGGTTCGAAGCAGGAGAAATGGGTCGTCTGGGTAAACCAAATGGTTCGCTAACGCTCACAAGCACGCACGCACTCACATTTCGCACACAAGACAGCAAATACAAATATTTATAAGGGAAACCATCACCAAACCCTGTACAGTAATTTAACAGGATGACTTGATCTATCGTCTAAATGATGACCTGGATTTCTGTAAAACCTCAGGGTCTTCATGCGAATATTTAATGGTATGGACGTTAAAATCTATATAGCTGGTATATACCTTGAAGTTATGGGGAGGTTTAAGGACCTCGCCCGTAAAATTCGGGGCTTGAGTTATCTTTTACACTCCCATTGATGGTCCTTTAACTGAAAATAAGTACGCCATGAACCGCATTTACTGTGGATGTCATAATTGAGAAGAAAAAAAAAAGCTAAATTGTGTTCTCCACATGCTAGCATCAGATTATGATACGCATAAACTATTATTATGTATGTAAAGAATCCCTATCAGTCCCCTTTCAACTGGATATCTATGCTTCCCCGAGCGATATAATAACGCTGAAATGTTTGAACTGGAGAATGAGCAAGGAAAGTCTGAAGAAGATAGGAAGTTAAGTGTCTATGAGACATTCGAGTGAATGAGCAATTGACTTGTTTTTTTTTGTGTGTGTATGTCTACTATGGCTGTGGAATTTAATTAATCTAATCTCTGAATTAATAACTTTAAAAATAAACAGAGAACATTAGCTGGAAAAACATACATATACTGAAAATTCCGTGAATATACGCACTGAAATACGGTTATTAAAGATCATCAAAACCTCATTAAGAACAACAGTTTTGGATACCTGCTGACCCTTCGCTACCTGAGGATTTAACGCACCTAGTCTCTTTAGTACATTGATCATCCACACGTTGACATTAGTCTACCTGATTCTCTGACCCCTGTGGAGATGTGATCTCAGGGCCAACCAGTCGCGTCGAAAAGTCGGTCTTCTTCAGGAAAGGCGTTAGGGCTCGTCGGAGGATAATCAGCCTTGCGTCATTTAACTTTCAACCCGGGATGACTGGTATGAAAAATTAAAGGCAGATTAGAAGATCTACTTGTATGTATAATATATATGTGTGAAATGAACTAAATGTATTTGATCACATTTAAAATCAATTTTGTCCATTCGTCTAGAAGTAATAATTCTACGTTTTATGTGTTTTATTCACTGGAAACCGCTACCGCTAATATTTTCTTTGTCTTGCATCTTGACCAGGATAATGCACCCATGTCTTACACAAAAGACCATATTTGTTGGAACTTCAATACAATGTCTTCCATACTATAACTATCACAGTTTGCCCTTCGTGTACTTTACATTATGGGGAGTACATAAGGTAGATGATACATGGTACACTGTGGATAAAACCAATGCATCGACCTTCTGTTTTGAGTGCAGTAACAGTCCTACGAAACGGACCTTGCAACCATTACCCGGGCATTCCTTGTTCTCCTTAGTTGCAAAACACTTCACTCACTTTTAAACATTTCGGATACTAATACCTTCGCTGATAAGTTTGACTACTAATCATACCTTTAAAGTATAAGACTTCTAAAGACAACAAGAAAAATACACGTAGCTTATGATTCTGGCAGCAAGCAAGTCAACACAGACTTTCTCCCACCCAAGCAGTAGAACATACAGTACAAACCACCGATATGATTAACGATCCCTTCGTACTAAGACGTTGCGATGCGAAATTTATGACTTGGAGTAGCAGACTGGGTGCCAAAAGTTTGTTCATAGGCCATATTGCGAATATGGTAGTAATCTATCAGCGCTACCACCTCTATCGCCATCGGTTCGAATACGACGCTAGAGCCCAGACTTCGACGTTAATTAACGTTAATAATCAATTTTAACATTTCTACCATGATTTGAATAATGTACGTAAACTTAAATATATAAGGAATAATTCGGCAAAATCTAATCGAATTGCTAATGTTCTTATGGTTAATCAGTGAAGTTACCGACATCCTACTTCGAAGTCAGAGCTGTATCACCGCTTTCACATCGGTTATCATAACGGAGGTAACGTCGTACCGGATGTCAAGGAATCGAATAAAGTGAGAAAAGTTAACCAAATATGTCAAACGCAAGAAAGTTGAGAAAAAAGAACAACGTAATTTCACTAAAAAGGCAGATCTTGATTTTGCAAGTTTGTATAATGTATTCACGTGTAGCATCTGTTTCGGAAAGCGGCAGAAAATGGGAATTCTAAAGGCGGAGAAAAGGGGACGAAACAATTTGAATAT
>NC_051396.1:21301403-21306176 GCF_015228065.2 Penaeus monodon | reverse complement strand
GTAAAAAAATTTATCTCTTAGCCCGCAATTTGTTGTCGTGTCTGTGTACAAGTTCATATTTTTCTTATCTGTGTGACGATTATGGTTCAAATAGATCTTCGCGGATCGCGATGTCGTTCCCTTATCTATTCTCATATCTATCAGAGATGGTTGGTAGTTCAAATAGGTCTATGCGGACCGCTACTGAATCTCCCTCTTCTATTTCTTTCTTTACCTTTGTGAAAGTAAAACACAAAATGAAAAAAAAGACGAAAATAAGTTAAAAACCAACATTAAAAACCGTAAATTGTTATGAATAACCGGCTAGTGGTAACTACCACCCCATCTTCTCTGTTGCCTTTCTTTTTCTCTTACTCTGGCCCTTACGTGTATGATCTGGCTCCCCGACTTTATATTGCAGTCGGACCGACACGGCACCGAAGGAGGACCCTTAGGATGCTGTGAGAAGGACGTCATCGAAGATCGCCATAGGCCCACGGACCAAGATTTTCGTCAGAAAAGGTACCAGTCGCCCCAGAATGCTGTGCATAGGCGACGCCTGGCGGACGCCTGCAGATCCGGTCAACTCCAGGAGCTCGTGGCGCAGGTATAAGCCGCCCCGAGATGCCGCCCCTGCCCCGACGCCCGTAGATCCGGACGAAGATACGAGGATGTGTGGACACGAGAAGGACCTGGACGAGATCTGTGAGGACGTGTGGACGAGGACGCCGCCGAGTTAGGCCTGGACCAGGACTACGAGGAGGTCAAGACGAATCTGAAGTCAAGGAGGACCTGTGCGAGGACTTTCGAGGACGTGTGGATAATCGAGACGAGCAGATTACACCAGGACCAGGAGGATGAGGACAACATGGACGAGCAGCCACGAAGTTGAACCAGGACGACGCACGAGAACGAGGACGACCAGCCAAGTTAGGTCACCCTTGAAGGCGCCTCGAGGGCGAGGCGCGAGTAGGTGGCCGAGCAATATAAGATGTGGATAATTCTATTTCTGTTACAGGATGTGGATAATTCTATTTCTATTACCAGTGGACCACGTGGCTGTTTTCCACGTGGATCCAAATGTCCCAAATAAGAACCACCCGCTCAGCGAGGGCGGAGGTCACATTTTATATCTGACCTCGTTTGACCGAGAGTTCGTGCTAAGCTACCACCGCACTAAGGTCAGCTCTGCCCTCTCTCCGGGCAGCTGACCGTGACCTCCGCGCGGCCCTGTAACCCGTATAACTAAACATGTCGTGTTCTTATACTTCGTGGTGTCAACTCTCAGAAATAAAGAGTCAAGCCGTTAACCAGTATCAATACCCCTGCAAGCCAATGTAATTGGGTTCTATACCCGTTACACTCTCTCTCTCTCTCTCTCTCTCTCTCTCTCGCTCTTTCGCTCTCTCTCTCTCTCTCTCTCTCTCTCTCTCTCTCTCTCTCTTCTCATCTCTCCTCTCTCTCTTCGCTCTTTCTCTCCTCTCTCTCTTCTCCTCTCTCTCTCTCTCTTCTCCTCTCTCTCTCTCCTCTCCTCTCTCTCTCTCGCTCTTTCGCTTTCTCTCCCCTCTCTCTCTCTCTCTCCTCTTCTTTTCTCTCTCCTCTCTCTCTTCTCTTTCTCTCTTCTCTCCTCTTTCTCTCTCTCTCTCTCTCTTCTCTCTCTCTCCTCTCCTCTCTCTCTCTCTCTTCGCTCTCTCCGCCTCTTCTCGCTCTCTCGCTACTCTCTCTCTCTCTCTCTCTCTCTCTCTCTCTCTCTCTCTCTCTCTCTCTCTCTCTCTCTCTCTCTTCATCGTGTTCCAGGTGCCATGTCATTTAAACCATGTTTTGCACAGAGAAAAAGTTAAATAAGGATTTTCAGTGATACTGTGTGAAAATAATGCCTCTTGTTATCATCACCTTCACACGCCAGATTAAACAAATATTCAAATACGCCAACAAAAGATAATATAGAAACAGATAAATAGTGAATAATGAAATATGTGTGAATATTATTCCTCTCAAACATGAAACATAAAATCTAAACATAAATCAGGCTACAAAACCCAGAAAATACATTCAAAAAGGAAACATTTTACCCACTTATAAAGGCAAAGAAATACAAAAATTCGCTTGCAAAACCCGAAAATCATAATCATGGTTAAAAGCAGTGTTCTACCTCATACAGAACCCAGTGATGCACAGCCTATAAAAAATAATAATTGAACACTACGAGTACCTGAAGAACTGCACGCAGTACCAGATGGAGAGGATGGAAAGTGCAGCTTTAAGATTACAATTGTACAATGCAGTTTCATGTCAACACGAATGGAAAACGAAACAACAGTTAAGTATTGATGGGGAATGAATTTAAAAGAACGAGTCGCTGTTGACTGAGGCATGATTTTGGAGTAAAGGTTATCAACTGAGAAATATTTAGAGAGTAATGATTATCTCTTGACTGAGGAATGTCTTGAGAGTGATTGTTTGTCTGTTGAATAAGGAAAATTATTTTAGATTAGCTGTTATCAATGAAATGAAGAATCTTTTCTGAGTAACGTTTATTAACTGAATGGGTTATGGATTTAGAGTAACATTATTTACTAACTGCAAAAAATGTACACCAATAGAACAAGTTATATTACTGAGAAATCAGTTTAGAACAGCTTCACGTGTACTTTATATTGTCACGAAAATATATTTGGAGCACTATAAAATTAATCGTATATACTGTAGAATATTTTTAAAGCATTATACCAGTGTTTTTATCAATGAAAGAATGGAGTTAATGCAAATATCTGCCTACCTGTTAATTATATAGAGAGAAATTAAAATAATTATCTAATATGTAGGGCATATATTTAGAGCAAGGCCGCGGTGGCCGAATGGTTAGAGCGTCGGACTCAAGACTGTCACGACGGCAATCTGAATTCGAGGGTTCGAGTCACCGACCGGCGCGTTGTTCCCTTGGGCAAGGAACTTCACCTTGATTGCCTACCTAGCCACTGGGTGGCCAAGCCAGCCCAAGTCAAGTGCTGGTCCCAAAGCCCGGATAAATAGAGAGAATGATTACCTAAAAGGTACCACCGGCACTCTCCGTGGAAAAGAACTGGGGACCCTACCACGTACTCACTCCAAGAGCATCACAACATGAAAACTACAATGAAGTATCATGCTGATGACCACGGCGGCTCAGACATGAACCTACCGTTAAAAGGAAGAAGATTTTTAGAGCACTGATATGAAAGGAATATATTATTTGCAAAGCCCATTCAGAAAAAAGGAAAAGTCTCTTGACTGGGTAATATGTTTAGAGCAATAACACATTATTACTATCTTTTGATTGGAGAATGTATTAAGACCATTTAAACATCAGTTATATGTTGACTAAAGATTATATTCAGAACAATAATAAAACAGCAGCCATCCCCTGACAAGGTAAAGTAAGCTTTTAAAAGATGCAACCATTGATATTTGAGTGAGTATGCAACAGGACCTATCAGTACTATTCCCGCTGGATCTCTATCATTTATTAGTATGGGATTTGAACTTTGCAATGTTCTGTGTCATGTTTGCATTTTTATTACCATTATTTATTCATTTGTTCAATTTTGCATACAAAGGATAATCTGATTTTCGGGCCGGGAAGCTAAAAGAGTGATTTTTTGTTGTTTGATGGAAAATAGACTTAACATTACAAATCATTGTGTGCGTGTGTGGGTGTCTATGTATGTGCATATATATATATATATATATATATATATATATATATATATATATATATTATATATATATGTATATGGTATATATATATATATAATATATATAATATATAATAATATAATATATATATATATATTTTATATATATATATGCATATATATATATATATATATATATATAGATATATATATAATATATATATATATAAACACACACACACACACACACACACACACACACACACACACACACACACACACACACACACACACCACACACTACACACGCACACCACACACTACACACGCACACCACACACACACACACACACATCACACACTACACACACACACATACACACACACACACACACACACACACACACACACACACACACACACACACACACACACACACACACGTGTGCGTGTGCGTGTGCGTTGTGCGTGTGTGTGTGCATGTGTGTGAGTGTGTGTGGTGTGTGCGTGTGTGTGTGTATATATATATATATATATATATATATATATAATATATATATAATATATATAAATATATATATATAACATATATATATATATATATATTATATATATATATATATATATAATATATTATATATATATATATATATATCTATATATATATATATATATATATATATATATATATATATATGTATGTATTCGTGATTACATACATATATCTTATAGTATAAAAATAACGCTATACTAATCCTCTACATATCCAGCTCGCCTTTTTAGTGTAATTCTTGGAAAGTAACAAATGCTACTCAAAAACTCAGAAAGAATTACACCGACTTTTCTTGCTAAGCTGAAGATGATCACCAGCGACAAGAGAGATTATGTAACAAATTCTTGTAATGGTACACATCACTACCGATTATAAAAAAAAAAATAGACAAATTTTAAAAGCCAAACCAGGGATTATATACCGTAGTCGTATTTATATGTTAGAAATTAAAAGCGGTTCTCACTTAATATTTTCTTCCCCGAAATTTGACTTTCTTGTGGTTAGAAGAAAGAGAAAAGAAAAAAAAACGAGGAATGTATTTTTCATTTATAAAAAAAAAAACGCTTC
>NC_051396.1:21281690-21288803 GCF_015228065.2 Penaeus monodon | reverse complement strand
TTGTAAATTTTTAAAAAAACATTCTTACATTTTTTTTCCCCCTTCAAATTTTTTCTTAGAGCACCTCTAAAAATTGCTTCAAAAAATTTTTTAAAAAAGGTCAGAGACAGAATGCACCTTGTCGAACCCTTTGTACTTCGTACCTTCTTTTAAAACCCAAAATGGTTTTTTACAGTTGCTTGTTGGGGGGTCTACATGGCTTTTTTATTTGGGATGATGTTTTTGGAAAATTTCATATCTTCATTTTTCCGAGGAATCTGATAAACTTTTCAAAGCTTTGAGTTAATGAAACACGGGTATGGGGTCTTTCTGTGTTCTTTTTTTCTCTATGTCAATTTCAAATTTAGAATCTTTTTCTGGCCCTTTTCCAGGCCGAAAACCTGTTGTTCGTCTGAAATTTTCTTTCTTTAACTTTTTTTTCAGAAAAATTTTAAACAAATTTTGCTGCTGTATTATTAATGAAAATTTTTTCCTTTTAGTGTTGCTTTGGGAGGCATCCCCTTTATTTAGGTATGGAGAAAAGTGATTTCACCCAGTCTTCGGCCCATCTTTTCATTCCAATTTTTGTAAAAATTTTTAAAAAGTATTCACACTTTCGCCAGCATTTTGTTATTCTGCTTTTATTTATCTATTCCCGGGCCTTGTTTTTCTTTATTCTTTAGGTTTTATAACTTTCTAGAGTGGCGGGGGTTCATCTTCGTGTCATTGAGTCAAAATTAATGTTGTTTTAGATTTTTATTCTTTTTGATGGGTTTGGGAACAATTTTTGGTCCACATTTTTGATTTTTCCTCACAAAAAATCCATCTTCATTTTGATATGTCCATTGTAGGGTTTAAATTTTGTTATTTTTTGTACCCCTTGGTAGATTCTTTAGTTGTCTTATTGATAAACATTTTAAATTCTCTGCTTTTTTTTTTTTAAAAAAAATTCCTTGTCTGTCGCAATAATTTTTGAATTTTTTTATTTTGTTTTTTGAAAATACTTTTTCAACGGATTTTTGATCCCCTTTTATTTGGGCATTTTCTTTTTTTAAATTTTCACTTATTTTTTTTTCGATATCGGGGGGAATTTGTCTTTTCTTTTTGGCGATAGTTTTCTTAAAACAGCGCTCAGCAGATTCTTTTTCCCTTTTTCCCCCAAAATCATTTGGTGTTTTACATCTTCACATGATTAAAATATTCAATTTGTTTTACACTGTAAAACTGTAATTGTTACAAAAGTTTTTTTATCGGCTTAGGGATTATATACTAACAAACTATATTTATATCTATCTATTTTTCTATCTATCTATTTTTTCATCTACTACTTATCTTATGTTGTTTTATCTACTACCTCTCCTCTCTCTCCTTCTCCTCTCTCTCTCTCTCCTTTTATAATATAATATATATATATATTTATATAATATTTTATATATATTTTATATATAGGGGGCCGCGGTGGCGAATGGTTAGACATCGGGCTCAGACTGTCACGACGGCAAACTGAGTTCGAGGGGTTTGAGTCACCGGCCGGGGCTTGTTTCCCCTTTGGGGGAAGGAAAATTCCCTCGATTGCCTACCCAGCCACTGGTGGCCAAGCCAGCCCAAGTCAGTGCTGTAAGGGATAAAAAAAAAAAAAAAAAAAAAAAACACCGGCGGAAGAATGGCAAACCGCCGCTCTTTAATTGCTATAAAATCATGAACCTGATCTCAGGCCGCGATGCCGAATGGTTAGAGTATCGGACTCAAGACTGTCACGACGGCATCTGAGTTCGAGGGTTCGAGTCACCGCCGGCGCGTTGTTCCGATGGGCAAGGAACTTCACCTCGATTGCCTACCTAGCCACTGGTGGCCAAGCCAGCCCAAGTCAGTGCTGGTCCCAAGCCCGGATAAATACTGAAATGATTATCTAAAAAGGTAACACCGGCACTCTCCGTGGAAAGGAACTGGGACCCTACCACTGTACTCACTCCAAGAGCATCACAACATGAAAAAACTAAGTATCATGCTGTGACTACGGGCTCAGACATGAACCTACCGTTAAAAAGAAGTATATATAAATATATATATATATATATATATATATATATATATAATATATATATATATACATATATATATATATATATATATATATATATATAGTATATATGTATGTATGTATGTATATATCCTAAGGTTGTCTATAGATTTTTTTCAGTTAATTCAAGTTCAAGTTCAAGTCAGATATACAATTTTAGCTCAGTTTCCTTCGTCATATTCCTGTGCGTACCGTGAAATCTGCAGTCGTTACTAATCTTACTGGAAGCCCTACTTACGTAAGCTATGAGCGAGGGACTGTAAACGTTGCACTATTAACGTTTTAAGGAGGGATTTCAGGCGGAATTCTTGTCGAAATGATAAGATACTTTCTTAAAAGGAGCTGCAGCCAATAGTTTGGAGCTTAAGGTATAAATGCACTTCATGACGATAGCATGTTTGTTGAGCGACTTTTCACATTGAAACTTTTGAAAGATTATGGAATTAACACAGATTTATGGAGAAAAAAAACTGTCTCTTCCTTAGGTGTGTTTTATATAATCAACTGTTTCATGGGTGTACTTTAGAAAAATCTTTTCTTACTTTCCCTATGAAATGGTAAATGTCTTTTTGTTCTCTGTGAATAAAAGCTAAGGAAATTATTTACAATTCTGATCTCAATAAGTCCTGAATAAACTATTTCAGTCATATATACATGTTTTTCAATATTCTTTCTAGTTACCAAGTGGTATCAAACACGCTTTTTTTTCAACCATAGCGCTTTGATGCTTCGATGCTTCTTGCAACGTCGACTTGATAACGGCGATATCGTTCGTAATGTCAATAATAGCAAGTCCATACAGTTAAACCCTAATGCACCGCGGCCGTATGAACGCAGCAAAACTCTGTAATGCAAAAGCTCTCATATTCTGTACGAAAATCGGATTAGTTGCACCTCCTCTGAGATAACGGAGCGGAGGAGCGCGTCTCGGAGGCTGTGAGTCGACGTCCGGCCGAGATGAGGGGCGGGTGAGCGGAGACGCCCGTTTTGCTTGACCGAATGGAGGGCAGGGAAAGAAAAAAAATAGTATGAAGTTACATGCACAGGCGTGTGTGTGTGTGTGTGTGTGTGTGTGTGCGTGTGTGCGCGTGGTGTGGTGTGTGTGTGTGTGTGTGTGTGTGTTTGTGTGTTGTGTGTGTGTGTGTGTGTGTGCGCGTGTCTGTTTGGTGTGTGTGTCTGTGTGTTGTGTGCATACATATATATACATATATACATACACCCATATCCATACAAACACATTTTTCAATCAGCATCCACGTCTCTCTCAAAAAAAGGCCATCCATGAAAGGTTATGCCTTATTTTCCCGATAATCAGAGTGAACGAAGCAATCCAACTAAAGCAATCTGCCTAATGGAACGCAACGTGACTAAAACCTTAATTCTTGGCAAACTCAAGCCCTGACTTGGCCAAAGGCGACATTATCCCTCGGAAAAGGAGGCTCATGGCTGCTGGCTCTGAGGGAGTTGCTCAGGAGTTCTTTATTTCGCTTTTTTGTTTGTTTATTTGTTTGTTGGTTTAGTAACTTGTTCGCTTATTTATTTGTTGTTTATGTGTCTGTCTGAGAGAGAGATTTTTTTTTATTCGCTTGTTTTTTTTTCATTTATTTATTTATTTATCTATTTATTCATTTATTGTTTTAAAGTCTGTCTGTTATCTACTATTTTTTATTCGCCTGGTTTTATTTATTTTTATTTATTTATTTATTTATTGTTTAAATGTCTATCCATTTATCTACTCATTTTCTTTATTCGCCTGGTTTATTTATCTTTTATTATTATTTTTATGTGTATCTATCTATCTACTCATTTGTTTGTCTATTTTTCGCTTGTCTCTCTCTCTCTCTCTCTCTCTCTCTCTCTCTCTCTCTCTCTCTCTCTCTCTCTCTCTCTCTCTCTCTCTCTCTCTCTCTCTCTCTCTCTCTCTCTCCTCTCTCTCTCTCTCTCAATCAATCTATCTATCTATCTCTTACACTTTCGCTCTCACTCTCCCCCTATCCCCCTCTCATTCTCCCTTTCCCTCTCCTATCTCTCCCTCCCCCCCCCCCCCTGTACTTCCTAGTAAAATATATGCATAATTAATACACATACGTTGTTTTACCCGAGAACCCATCAAACGCATCAGCTGTTTACTTTCATTGTCACTCCAAACAAACAGTTGTGATCATAAAAAGACACTTTGAATTACTCACCTAATTGGCACCTAGATTTAAAGGTCGCCGATAGTTGCATTGCGTTTAACAGGTATTTGAACCTATATATTCGCCCGGTGCCGTCGAGAAACACTATTAACTCTGTTTTGTTAATCTAGTAGTATATTTCTCAAGGATAGAGTTACACCAAGAGTACATACTTGATTCCTTATTTAGACAAGTTGTGTGTATACGTTAAACTGGCATTTCTGTTCTTTTAAACTAACAATACCTGTATCGAAAGTTATCGTTTAAATTCTGTAAAGCAAGCTTCTAAAGTTTTTGAACCAGTAATTCGGTATTTTAAGCCAGTATTTTAGTTCTTTATATAATACCTTTATTATTTTTAACTAGTATTCGGATATTTCATACCAATCCTTCTAGTAAATTAACAATCGTTCAAATATTTAAGCCGGTATTTCTATACTATGATCTACCATCCAATATTTCACACTAATAATTCAGTATTATAACCCGCAATACTGCAGGTGGTCCCATATTAAAGCTGACGTTGGGGACATGTTTGTAGAGAACATACATTCTCACCGCGGGATGATAAGGTAAGTAGGTGGCCACTTCATTCCGCCCCGACTTTGACCCCAGCATGCAGATTTCAACATGCCATACTCAGAACTGAGTCAAATAAGGGGAGTGACCCGCCGTGAACCTGGGACCTTGCGCTTTCCACTGAGTTATTCTCCTCCACTATAAGTCCTCACTAGGACCTAATCGATAAGGGAAATGGCTATGCGTTGTTACCCCTGATGATGGCATTAGTCTCGAAATGGGGAAATTCCTCAAGTTTTCGACAAAAGCGTGGATATTCTAAACACGTGGCGAGGCAGAACTGGAAGAGAATTATGTAGTTACATTTGTCAAGTGTCCAAGGTTACTAGTCAGCTGTCATGCCGGGATGTCATTTTATTTAGTTATTTGTTTTCCATTAACTAATTCGTTTCTCATTAAACATTAAATGGGGGATATTAGTGTCAAGTTCTGAGGGTCATCTACCATATTTTCGTGACATTTTCATTATCATATTTTCCAGTAGTGAGATACCATCTGTTTTGTCATGATCATTATGCAATATGACAAGCACACCCAGAGACATAAATATTGGATTGTATCGTGCTAATTATTTCATTATTTGCATCATTATTCCAGGCTAATGATGATTTACTGAGCTGGTTTTATATTACAGTCTAATAATCGGTTAAAGAGAGACGAAGAAATAGTGAGTGAGAGAGGGAAAGAGAGAGAGAGAGAGAGAGAGAGAGAGAGAGAGAGAGAGAGAGAGAGAGAGGAAAGAAGAGAGGGTGGGAGAGAGAAAAAGAGAATTTCTTTTCCTTTCGTTTCTCATCACTTTCGTTTTCTTTCTTTCTTTTCTGCACTAAAAACAAATCTCTGTGATTATGATGTCGTGTAGGAAAGTATAGCATCTCTTTGGTCTCGAGATTAATAAGCCATTTTCTGTTATAATTCTTGTACAGGTTTTCTTTTTTCTTCTCTGTAGCGATTACGCCTCTTTTGTTTATTTATTTATTTCCTTTTTTTCTTTTTCTTCTTCTTTCTTCCTTTCTTTATTTGTTTTTATTCCTTTTTCATTTCTTTTTTCCTTTATTTATTTAGTTATTTTATTTTCTTCATTTCTTCCTTTCTTTCGTTTTTCTTTCTCCCTGCCATTCTTACTTTTTTCTTACTTTCTTCTTTCCTATTACATTATTTTTACCTCTCCTCTTCGCTACAAAATGTATCTCTAATTTCTTCTTTATCCCTTTCTATCTTTTTTTTATTTCTTCCTCCCCTCTTTATTTATTTCTTCCGATTTTCATTTTACCTTTTCCTATCAAGAGATTATTATCCCAACCCACCTTATTATCCTTGCTCATAAAAGCGATCAAGATTTTTTTGTCCAAGTTGTCTGGACTTTTCCGGACACATACACACGCTCACATACATATATCTTATATGTGCACACACACACGTTCACGTACACATATACTTAAATGTACACATACACGCGTCCACATACACACACACACACACACACACACACACACACACACACACCACACACACACACCACACACACACACACACACACACACACAACACACCAAATATATATATATATATATATGATATATATATATTATATATATATATATTATTATATATACATATATATACTATACATTATATATAGATATATATATCATTCAGTATAAAATATCTATATGTAATAATGTATTATGTAATGTACATACACATGTTCACATACGCATATACTTACATGTACACATAAATACACCCAAACATCAACATAACACACATATACTACAACGTACTTATACACTGCATAGATATTCATACATGCAGATATATTTGCGAGTAAACAAAATGAAGATAATACAGAAAACACCGAATATCGAAGGCCTTTCACATCATATACTTCATCAGTAAAAATGCGTAATAAGTAGCCTTCGGCATATTCGTGTGTTTTCTTCCCTTCGTTGTTTTACTCGCAATCTGTTCGACATGACTTCCACATTCAGATATATACACACAGCGGTAGCGATCTCGTCTAGCAGTCGCTGACCCGCGTCATCCCGGCCATTCCTTCTTGCCACAGAAATCAAACCGACATGCTCCCACCCAAGAATATCCATGATATATAAATTCTCTCTCTCTCCTCCCGTCATCCCTCTCCTTCCCAAATAACCTCTCCTCAATCCTCTCTCTCTCTCTCTCTCTCTCTCTCTCTCTCTCTCTCCTTCTCTCTCTCTCTCTCTCCTCTCTCTCTCTCTCTCTCTCTCTCTCTCTCTCCTGTCTCTCTCTCTCTCCGCTCTCTCTCTCTCCTCTCCC
>NC_051396.1:21259536-21279442 GCF_015228065.2 Penaeus monodon | reverse complement strand
AATGTTATATTTAAAGGGCTAAAACGACACTGCCCATGAGTGTGATCATTATGCGGGGAAAATTTCAGACCCCTTGGAAAAGGGGAAGGGGGTCGGAGAATTTTTAATGACCCCCCCGTTGTGGTGTGTGTGTTGTGTGTGGTGTGTGGTGTGTGTGGTTGTGTGGGTTTTGGTGTGTGTGGGTGGGTGTGTGTTTGTGGTGGTTTTTTTTTTTTTTTTTTTGGTATGTGTGTATGTGTGGTTGGTGTGTGTGTGTGTGTGTTTTTTCTTTTTTTCCCCCTTATATTCGACATACAGGGGCATCATAATACATACATCATACGCATACATATATACACATATGTATATTGACAGAAAATTTTGATGTAAAAAAAGGTATGCACGTGGATAGTATCTACCAGTTTATGGCTACGCATGAAAAATTCCCTATCCCCGTAAAATGAGGGAAAATTTTTTTTAATCTTTTTGTTTTATAACATTAAAATTTAAAAAGTTAGCTAGGCTTTTTAGAAGTAAACTGAGCTCCTTTCCTTTCCCAAGAAGAAAAAACGGGATTGAGAAATTTGCATTATTAACAAACCGGATTAAACCTTTTTAATCCCCATGGGGGAAGCCCTTTTTTTTTAAACTTCCCTGGAGGGGCTTTTAAAGCTTTCGTAATTTTAGTCCATCAATAGTTTGTTGTGCAACTACACAACATTTTTTAAGCACTTTTTTAAAATTTTACTTTTAAAACAAAATACATATCTCCGCTAATACACATACAACGACACTACACCTACGAAAAAACCACCACTTTTCCCCTACGAAAAAATACAACTAACACCCCCATACAAAAAAAACCCACAAGAAAACACAAACCTATCCTACCCTCAAGACACCGCCGACCCCCCTTCCCCACTAAAGCAATACACAGAAGCGTTTTTATTAAAAGTTCCCCCTTTCCCCAAAATACCCTCGCAAACCCGGCCGTTTTGCCGGATCCCCGGGAGGGGTTAGGTGCTCGAGTCCTTCAGAAATTGCTTCGTTTGTTTTCTCGGGTGATTATGTACTCATGGGGGCGTTTTTTGTGTCCCTCTTGATTGGACGTGAGGTTTATGTAGGGTGTGTGTCGGTGACAGAAAAGCGGTAGGTACTATATCGACATGGGTGGTTTTCTAGATAGATAAAATTTTGATAGATGGTGATAAAAGGTAGAACTAGATAATCGATCGTCGAATTGAAGATGGGTAGGTAGTTAAAACGTAATAGGTAGATGATAGAAAATAGGTAAAAGACAATAAACGATAGTAGATGATAACAGGATATAGATAATAGACAGTAAATTGTGCGTTGTGTGTGTGTGTGTGTGGTGTGTGTGTGTGTGGTGTTGTGGTTTTGGTGGTGTGTGTGTGTGGTGCGTGCGCACTTAGATATAACCCGGGTGAAGGAAAAAAGGGCAAAAACCTATCGAACCCAGGGGTCTGCATGGTGATCATGCAGAGCCATTTATAGCGTGCGTGTGAGCAATTCGGGCTTTCCGTTTAAACTTTATTATCTGCGTAACGCTATAAACCCTGCAAAAAAAAAAAAAAAAAAAAAAATTATTACGTTCTCGTTGCTTTTTGGCTTGTTTTTCTGTCATTTGGGAAAGGTACGGACAGACGGAGATAAGAACTTTGGGGTATTTTTTTTTTTTTTCATACAAAATTTTTGAGGTAATTTGCATCTACATAGGATTGGGGCCTATGCATGGGTGTTTTTTTTTTTCAGGTGAGCATTCATAGAGGATTCTTTATTTTTTTTTCTTTTAAAATTGGGGCGATAGAATTAGGGTCTTTTTCATTTTTCTATTTACAATGATTTTTTATGGATGTATACACATAAAATAAATTTTATTTAAATGTTTGCGTATAAAAAAATAATCACACACTAAACTATATACATATATATATATTACATAAAACAAATACATAAATAATTTATATATATAATAAAATATATTTATTATTATTATATATTAAAATATATGTATTTGCTACATATGAAATCATACATTTTATAGTATAAATATTACATTACAATGTATACCTCTATAAATATGTAAAATTTTATAATAATATTAATATATATATTAATATATAAAATATAATATATATATATATATTATAATTATATGTAATAGGCCATTTTTAAGTATACATATTTTATATATAACATATATATATTAATGTTATTTATTATATATATATTATATATATATTATAAATATATATATTTTAATATTATAACATCTATTTAATTAAAAAAATATATAAATTTAATTAAATATTTTTCTATGTGGTGTGTGGTGTGGTGTTGGTGTGTGTGTGTGTGTGTGTGTATACATATTAAATGCATTATATTGCGCATACATACTAATACATAAAATTATAATAAAATTTAATATTATATAATTTTATATATATATATATATATAATATATATATATGTGTTGTGGTGTGTGTTGTGTGGGGTGTGGTGTGTGTGTTTTTGGGTGTTTTATAATTAATATTTATATATATATTATATATAAAATATATTATTATTTATAATCCTACATATATATTATTATAATTTTATATAATATATAAAATATAAGGTGGGTGTGTGTGTGTGTGTGTGTGTGTGTGCACGAGAACCCATATTCATGTGGCAAATTAAAAAGTATGAATGTAAAATAAATATCTTAGAGAAAATTTATGAAGAGAAAATTTTCATAATACAAGAGATGTATCTGCCCGGGTTTTTCGATTACATCTTCGTCAGATATACAATGACGGGGCCCCTCATTACGTAACAAACCCACGGAGAAAAATGTCAACACAGCTGGGTAGCTTCAAATTATCCGGGGGGGGGGGGGCAGCTTTATGCGGGCAATGGGAGGTCCGTCGTCAGAGTTTCGTTATCTCATGTCTGATTTTTATTAACTCTTAGTTTCTCTATGTATGTATTTCTGACAAGACCAGTCGAAATGGGGTCAAACACATCCTTGTTTGTGAAGAAAATCCATTCTCATTCATACCTTTTCTATATTTGTAAGGGGAGTGGGGTTCCTCTTCCTCGTATGAATGGCGAGGGGGGGTTCCCCCGCCCCGGGATTTTTTCAAAAACCCAAAGATCCAGAAAAAGAACGACGTTTTTTCCCCCGGTGGACTGTTTGGTTTAGAAGTATTGCCACCTTCGTTCCGCGCCAGTAATCCGGCGAGATCCTCCCTGATGTGCTGGGCCTTCCTTATGGGCCTTAGAAGCCACGACTCGCTCTACAAACTCCGCAATGAACTCGAGGGCGAACACCAAACTACAGCAGGGGGGGATCAAGCTAGTCAAAAAAAGGCGAAATTACATGGTAGGTAGAAAGAGCAGAGGACTAAAGCGGGACATTATCTTCTCAAAAACATGTCTTCAAAACCCCCTGACCTTTTGGGCCTAAAATTTCACAGGGGCGGGAAAGCAACCTAATTGACAAAATTTATCTCAACCACCGCTGGACCGTGTAACGTCGAAAAAGGGGTTCGCCCAAAGGGATTACTGCTTGGGGGTCATCAGTGATTCCCCCTGAACAATTTCCCGGGGACCTCACAACTCTTCAGATTTCCGGATCAAAAAAAAAAAGCATCCTTTTGACATAAAATCCCTCTCCAATGTACCCACAGACGGGAGCGTCCAGCGTGGAGAGGATCACCAGCTCCATGGAAATGCTAAATTCTGCTGCCAAAACATCATTTTTTCGCGTAAAGTATGCGTGATTTCCCGGCTATTTCGAATTTGCAGGAAAGAATCCAGCTTTATTTTGTTCTTGCCGTGGACCCCCCCTGGTGCAGTCAGGGCCTGCCTTTTCTGGGACGCGGGGGGGGATAATACGGGGATTAATGGCAAACTTTATTTGGCTTCGATGGGTGTGTCCTCGCCTTGTCCCAGGAGGTCGTGCTTACACCAAACACGGGCGGGCTTAACCCGTTCACGGAAAATCCGTTCCCGTGGACAAGAAGAAGATCAAAAATTACCTTTCCGGCCTCTATCCATGGGGGTACGATGGGCTACTTTTCTCTGTTCAAAGCCTGCAAAAAAAAAGAACAAATTCCATTTATTCCGCCCACAAAACAAAATAAAATCTGGTGTGTATTCGTTTCTTGCTCAGGCCCTGAGGTCTGTACCCATGAATTTTTTGAGAATGAGGTTCCTAAAATTTAAATTTCTTTAAAAAAATATAAAACACCAGTGGCTTCCTGCTAAACCCCAGAAGAAGGGGGAGAACATCTAGCAATTCAACCCTGACCATCTCTATTATGCAAAAAATTTATTAAAATTTTATTTTATATATAATATATATAATATATATAATATATAATATATTTTTATATTTATATTTTTGTGTGGTGTGTGTGTGTGTGTTGGTGGTGTGTTTTGTGGTTTTGTTGTTTGTAAATCTATTATAATATATATATATATTAATTTTATAATTATATATATATAAAATATATATATATAATAGATATCAACCCCTTCCTCGTGGAACGGCCTTTACGGGGTTTTCACGAAGAAATTTGTTTGTGATTTTAAAATCATTTTTTTTATATTTTCGTGTGGGGTTCATAGCGTTTCGTGTGTGCGTACGTGCGGTGTGGCGTGCGTTGTCTTTCTTTGTATGTGTGTGGTAATGGGGGGAGGCAACCACCGGGCGCTCATAGCCCTGACCTTCACAAGGGCCCTCTGCTTTTTGGGGAAGGACCTTTCCGTTAGAAGGGCCCCCGCCCCTCGGAAGGAAGCACCTGTTTTCTGTTTGGCGATCAAATGACGCTCAAAGGCAATTTACGGAAGGAGGGACGGGGGTAAAAGAAGGACGGTTACTGTTTGAAGCCAAGGCCGTGGCTGGGGGGGCTAGATGTTGTGATGTGATGGGGATGGGGCTGATGGGGGCGTGGTGGGGTATGGGGAGATGATGGTGGGTTTTGGGTGGGGGTATGATGGTCATGATTAATATAGTGGGTAATCATAAATTTTGCTATTACATTTTATCATTGTTCAAATAGCATATTATTATTGTCGTTGATGATAACAATAATGGTAACAATGGTGATGGTGAGGAAGATAAAAAATTATAATAAAAACAAAAATAATAACGACGATAATAAAAAAATGATCTATGTTGCCTTTTCCCGGAATGCTTTTTAAAATATTGCCGAATTGAAACAGATAACTAGGGGGGTTGAGACAAAAAGAAAATTACGTGAAAATTTGAAGTAGCAGCCGGGGGAGATATATAATAATATATATTTAATATATATATAATATATTATATATATAATTAATATATATAATATATTTTTTTTTTTTTTTTTTTTTTTTTTTTTTTTAAAAAAAGGGCTGGGCGAGGGGAAAGATGGTATTACAAATTTAGCTGCGCGAATTGGGCACAGTAAAAACCATTGATCAAACCCCTTTATTTTTGGGTTTCGAAAATAAAAGGATTTTGCTGAACGAGCGACAATGCAATGCACAGGATAATGCAGAGACCTTTAAGTATTTCAAAGCGGCCATTAAAAGCAGTCCCCAACCATGCAGATCAGAACTATATGGAGAACCTAAAGGGATGGACGTTTTCGGCTAAAACCCTGGTCTCCCTCCGATGAAATGGCCGAGATGATCTCTGGCAGACGGAACATTTGTAGCGAGGCTGAGTCTTATTCTTATAGTGGGAACCTTTTCCAAATACAAAACCTAATGTAAATCGCTTTTTTCAGGGGAAACACATTTTCCGGGTATTCTATGAAAGACGTATGTTGTATTGATGTATCAGAGCTAGGAGTTTAGTCAGATGCTATATCCTTATCGCTAGAAATTGTAGATGAGGTTTGCGATAGGTAACAAGCTGAGATATTCATAATACCCAAACTCTGTTATCTGCAGATATTGGTCTGCACGGAAAAAATTATGACAACGAGGGAACGGGTTTAAAGTTTTCTGTTAAATTTCAAGTGGCTCAGAAACTATGATGAAGTTTTCCTATGAAAAAATCTGCTAAATTGCATGCCCAGTGTCGACCCCGAAAGGCTGGATAACCAAGCAAAGGACACCACTTAAAACCCTAAACCAGAACTTCATACAGATGAAAAAAATTGGCTTTATTATGGGATCAGGATTTCCGACAACTAATACCTTTCTGCTGTGTACGACTGCATTATATATACATACACTACACACACACACCCAACACACCAAAACACACACGCACCACATACACCACACACACACACACCACACACACAACACACCACCACACACACCCACACACACACACACAACACAGATATTATATTATATATATATAATAATATAATAATATTTATATATATTAATTTATATATTATACAAAACGTGTGTGTGTGTGTCTCCTTCTCTCTCTCTCTCTTCTCTCTCTCCTCTCTCTCTCTCTCTCTCTCTCTATATTAATATATATATATATATATATATATATATATATATATATTTTAATAAATATAAAATATATACCTATTAGATAGATAGATAGATAGATAGATAGATAGACGATATAAAAATCATATACATAACATTACTATACATATAAGTGTAATTATGCATTAATACATACATCACATGTGTGTTGGTGTGGTGGGGTGTGGTGGTGGGGTGTGTGCGTTTAGTGTGTGTGTGTTGGTGTGTCATCTACTATTATCTATATATATATATATATTATATAATTATATATAAAATATATATAAATTTTTATATATTCATGAAAAAAGATTATAATATGAAGACAACACACACACAACACACACACACACCAAAAAACCCCAACACCACCACACACACACACACACACACACACCACCACCCCACACACATATAATATATTTATATATTAATTATTATTATAATATTTTATAATATATATAACATAGATAAAAAGAATTTTTAGATATAGATAGACTAAACCCCAACCACACCCCCAAAACACCACACCCACACACACAACCACCCCCACCTCACACAACACCATATATATATATATATTAAATATATAAAATTAATTTTTTATATTATAATATAATATATAATAATATTATTTTTTAAAAATTTTGTTTTTTTGTTTTATTATATATATCATATTTATATTATTTAAAAAAATCTTATTATATATTTATAATTATTTTATATTTTTATTAATTATTTTTTTATATAATATATTTTTTTTATCTTTTTAAATATATTTTTTTAATTCTGAGTTTGTTTAATAATTTTAAGTAATAAACAGAATAAAAAGGAAATAAAAAGGGATAAACGCATTAAAAACAACAAAAAAAATAAAAAAAATTTGTTTATAAGGGGGCCATATAAAAAGGGTAATGGGTGATGGATTGGAAAAGTAAAGGAATTATAGTTGGGTAGAATAATGGGAAATTAAGGGTTTGGGCTTAAAAAAGAAAAATATAAAACGGTAAAGTAATGGCTACTGTGTTTAAAGAAATCAGTTGTGATACAATGGCCTATTGTGATTACAAACAGCTATGTTTTTAAATTACGTAATGTTTAATTTTTGAAAATTAATTCTGTATACAAGGGGATTTTACAGCCCCGAAAAAGGGTAATATTTTAAAATTGTCATCGTTACAGCTGTTCTACTTTTCCCGTTTTAGATCTTTAACTTCATTGCGCGTAGGTATAGCCCCCCCGCAAGAGGGGGGAGGGAAAAGAGAGGGGTTAATAATAATAGATAGATAGATAGAGAGAGAGAGGGGGGGGGAGAGAGGAGGAGATGAAGAGAGAATGAGAGAATTGGGAGAAGAGAGAGAGGAGAAGAGAAGGGGGAGAGAGAGAGAGTAGAGAGAGAAAAGAAGAGGAGAGAGAGAAGGGGGGAGAGAGAGAGAGAGGAGAAGAAAGAGGAAGAGGAAGGGGAGAGAAAAAGGGAAAGGGGGAAAGGGAGAGTAAAGAGAGAGAAGAGGGGAAGAGAGAGGGGAGGGGGGTGAGGACAAGGAGAGAAGAGGGGAGGAGGGAGAGAGAGAGGAGAGAGAAAAAAAAAAAGAGAGAGAGAAGGAGAGTAGAAAAGAAGCGAGTGAGAGAGGGAGAGAGAGAGAACGAGAGAGAGAGCGAGAGAAGAGAGTGGAGATAGAGATGAGGAATAGGGAGAGAAGAGAGAGAAAGAGGCGTGAGAGTGGAGTGAATAGAGAGAGTGGAGAGAGAGAGAGTGAGCAGAGAGAGAAGATGAGGTGAGAAAGCGAGCGATATCGACTAGACTCGAATAGAGGTGAGAGAGAGATTGAGAGAGTGCGAGAGTCGAGAGAGAGAGAGCGACACGACGAGAGGCTGTGAGAGAGAGAGAGAGAGAGAAGCGAGTGAGAAGAGAGAGAGAGAGCAGAGAGAGACGCGCGAGAGAGGCAGCGACAGAGATGCGCGAGCGACGCGAGAGCGAGAGCGCGCGAGGTGCGCCGAGATAGACGAGCGAGCGGTGAGAGCGAGAGAGGCGAGATAGAGAGAGCGAGAGCGAGCTATAGAGAGAGAGAGAGAGAGTCGAGAAGAGAGAAGTAAGAGAGAGAGAGAGAGATAGAGAGCGCGAGAGAGAGGAGAGTAGGACGAGGAACGAGGAGAAGCGAGCTAGAGCCAGAGCGAGCGAAAGAGCAAGAGACTTACAGAGAGAGAGAGAGAGCAGGAAGGCAGTCTACTTCGCCCTTCTCTCTCTAATGCTATGCCTTCCCTTGTAATATCCCTCCTATTAAAGTCTACATTTGTACTTCGCTTTTTTGAAACATAGAAATTAGGTATTTGGGCTAAATGGGAGGGACTTTGCCGGCGAACTTTTTTCCATGTCTTCTCGTATTTCCCGCGCTCTCTACACGTGCCGCGATTGTCCCGGTTCTCTCTCTGGAATAGGAAGCGTACTATCTTATCAGGCGACATTATCGAGTAGATACTTTTCTGTATGTGCATATATATATACGATTAGTATTACTATAATCTAGTTATAATATTATAATCATCCGTATAATTATATAATATAACTCTATTAATTACATATATATATACTATATATATACTACTAAATATATTATATAATGTTAGTATATGTGTATCTATCAGATACATATAATCTAATATATTCATAATAGGTTATATATCAAGTATCTATCTATATTATCCTCTATGTATCCATCCTATCTATATCATATATATATACAATTTATCCATATACTCCAATGTAATATGTCTTAATCATATGTATATCTGGGTCATAAATAAAATATATAAATCGTCTATATCTATCTATATATACTCCTATCTCTTATAGCGGCTCATGATCATAATATATAATCTAGTATATTGATGTGTGTGTGTGTGTAGTGCTGTGCCGTGTGTATTGTGTGTGTGTGTGTGTTTGACTGTATATAATATGTTCATCTATTATATCTCTATATATTATCTATATATATATCTATATATATATCTGACTATAGTATCTACATATATATGTGGTGTTGTGTGGTGTGTGTGTGTGTGTGGTGTGTTGTGTGGTGTGTGTGTGTGGTGATGTGTGTGTGTGTGTGGTATGTATATATCGTATTATCTCATATGATATATAGAGTAGTTCTAGGTATATAGATACTTATCTAGTAATATATCTATATAGTCTATTTATATATACCTATGATCTATATATAGTAATATATATATATTATTATCTATATAAAGATATCATATCTATAGATATATCCATATATATATACATATCTATATAATCTATATATCTCCTAAGTGGATATATATATATAATAATATAGTAATTATATATGATATATATATATATATAGTGCATGTATGTGTTTTGCAGAGATATGTTTATACATGTGTCGTGTATATATGGCGCTTATCCGATTTCCTGAATTAAAGTACCTCGTTTATATATACATACACACTACACACACACACACACACACACACACACAAGACCACACACACACACACAACACACACACACACATATCATTATACAAATATGAATAGTAGTATATGTAACTAGTGCTTGTATATCCGGCAAATATATATATATATATAATAATTACTATCTAATATATACTTCTTAATCATACTATATCTTGCCATATGTTCTACCAGGAGGGGAGAAGGAGATTAAGAGACTGATGGATACAATACTCTAGACGAGATAGATTTAGATAGTATGAAGACGATATTATTTATATGTTTATCTATCTTATGTCTTACATTATATATGGATGTATATTATATATATTATGTTATGAGACACCAATATATAATCATATATGTTACTACTCACTATATATATCTACCTATATATAGATATCGCTATATTATATATAGTAATTTCATATTTATTATATAATTAGTCATATAGTAGTGATCTGTAAGTATGTCTAGTATGTAATGGGTTGTATATATCAATATACGAGGTATATCTATATAATATATATCTTAATGTTCATATATATCTCAGCTATAATACTATAATATACTCATATTCAATATACTGCATCTATAGAACAAGAGATAAATCGAATATACATATAAAGACTAATAGATAGCTCAAGATGCTCGATAGCTAGATGATAGGTTCGATCCACCATTAAATATATCACTGGACAGTACATAATATTATAATTATATAGATCATATATGGTCTATATATTCATATGACTATCAAAATCTATGGCTATATATATACTTCGTATATACATCTATATATATACCTATAATATCTATATCTATCTTATATCTGAATCTATATCTCTATATAATATCTCATATATATATCATAATCATCAATATCTCTAACTCTACCTATACTATTATATCATATAGATAGTTATATCCATCTCTTCTCCTCTATAACGTCGTCTATTATGCATCTCTCCTATCATATATTACTACTGTGTGTGGTGTGTGTTTTGTGTGTGTGTGTGTTGTGTGTGTGTGGTGTGTGTGTGTGTGTTGTTTGGTTTGCATATCCATCATTGCTATTATGCACACCCACGGGTGTAGGCTAGTTGATAAGAGCATATACATCAGGCGATTTAGTTTTTTTATATCGAATACCTTAGTTTGTAGTCATACAACGAGCGGTATGCGCAATGTTTGGCAGCCGTAAACGACAAGATACAGCTCTCCACCATCCTTACGCCCTTCAACTCGATCCTGCCTGCTTTTATTCTTTCCACTTATACCAATACGACAGCCCGCAATTCGTTGCATGTTGTCGCTCAGTCTGTCTTCGTTTGCCTCTCCTCTTTCCTATCCCATCCTGTCAGCAAGTTTCCTTTCTCCAATACTTTTAACTTCTCATCGACATGATCCATAAACTTTTTTATCCTTTGTTCAAGATACTCCAACAGCGTCTTTCAACAATCTATTTTTCCTCACACTTCATCATCTTTCGTTTTCTTTTCTGTCAGTAGTACTAAGTACTCTTTCTGTAAAACCACATTTCAATAACTATTGACCTTTTTCTGTGTTCTATCTTCTCATTCAACCCAACCCTCAGAACAATGCCACACCTTGGTGAAAAACTAATGATTTCATAACCTCAGCTCTTTGTCGTAAGGGTAATGCTCTTCGGTCTTTCCAGTATGTTGTTGAGCGCAAGCTTGATGGCAATTTTTTGCAATGGTGTAATTCTTCTTCTTCAATCTCCGTGGTGAATCAATCATATGTTATTATTAAAACAGTACTACCGAAGTTAGGTAAAAACTCTTTCACATTTTTCCACAACGGCACTCATGGGGAGCCACCGTGGACGTAAAGGGAGGACACTCCGCCATTGATGTTAGAAATGTTTTCATCATCGTTCATTGGCCGGTTAATGCTTCGAATCTTCATTATTTGTATACCGTTTATCTGTCATGTAAGTGACAGGAACCAAAGCAGTCCTTTTCCGCTTGCTTCTCTAGACACTTTATCTAGTTGTTGTTGTCGTTCAATGATCTGCTGGCACTATAATACCTATATCAATCGCGTAATCTTAGATTATGAATATGTTGATATCGCTCCATCATTCTACAGTTCCTCCTGGTCAAAAAATTGTCTCTTAGAGCAGCCTCTCATAATTGCATGCCAGAATCATTTTAAAACGGTGCAAGACAGAATGCAGACCTTGTCCGTGGAATACTCCCTTGGTTTACTTCTCAAGACCCATTTCTGTTGTAACCCTAAGTGGATTTCTTCCACACACGTTGCTTGTTGTTGGTCATAAGTGAAACTCATTGAGCTTTTATATTGGCTGTGGTTTTATTGAGATTCAATATCGTTATCTTACGTTCCTATCCAGGGATGCTATCATGATCAACAGCTATCAGACAAGTTCTTTTGAGTAATCGATTACCACAGTAAAGGTCTTTCTGATGTTCTCGGTTTTTCTCTATGATCAATTTCAGATTCTGAAATCTGGGTTTCTGTATCGACGGTATTGTCCAGGGACGAAAACCTGCTTGTACGTCTAATACTGCAATTTCTTCCTCTTTAACACTATTATCGTTCGACACCTATTTTCAAAAATTCACAAACATTTTTGCTGCTGTGGACATTATTAAGGGCAATGTTATCCTTTTAGTGGTTGCATTGAGTGCATCACCTTATTATAGGTATGGGAGTATAAGACTGTCACTCTGCGCTAGATCTTCTTGCCTATCTTCTTTCATTCCAGATTTTTGTACATTTGTAGAAGAAGTATTCACACTTTCGCCAGCATTCTTGCGTTCGTTCTGACTTTTATTTATCTATTCCCGGGCTCGTGTTCACAACATTTTTGTATTCTTGTTATGGCTTTTATATAACTTCGTCATAGCTGGGGCGGTGAGTTCATTCTTCGCAATGTCATTAGAAGTCTAATTAATGTTGTTGGTAGATCCTTATTTTCATTATTTGATATAGGTTGGAACAAGTATTGAGTCCACCTATCTTTTGACTTCTTGCCATCGACAGAAAACCAGTCCATCTTCAGTTTTGATAGTGTCTCATTGTAGGTTTAAATTTTCGTGTAATGAGTATTGTACCTACCTTGGATGACTTCTTTAGTTGTCTTATTGAGTACAACATTTCTCAATTCTCCTGGCATTGTTACTTTTTTTTTTTATTTCTTGTCTTTTCAGCAATATCTTTGATTTTTTGTATTTTGTTTTTTGTACCATTACACTTTTTTTCACGGGATTATTTGATTACCCTTCTTGATTTTTAGGCATCTTCTTGTTTACAAGTTCACTTAGAGATGTTTATTTTTACACGTGATATTCAGAGGGGAATTTGTCCTTTTTCTTTTAGCGATAGTTTTTTCTTAGCAGCGCTCAGAACAGCAGGAGTTCTTTTCCTTCTTCCCATAAACTCATTTGGTGTTTTTATCATCTTCACTTGAGTGAGTTACTTCAAATTTTTTTGACACTGTAAGATTCTGTATTGTTATCAAGTAGTTTTAGTAGTCGAGCTTAGGTCATTAGATACATACACATATTATCTTATCTTTATATCTACATCTGTCTAGTCTCATATATCATAATCTAATCTATCTATCTATCTATCTATCTGTATGTGCCTGGTTTATCATATTCTACCTATCTCTCTCTCTCTCTCGGTCTGCTCTCTACTTTCTCTCGTCTCTCTCGTCTCTATCTCTTCTCTTCCTCTCTCTCTCTCTTATATATATATTATCTATAGTAATCATAGTATATTATATAGTATATATATATAATATCTTTATATATTTTATATATATGGGGTGCCCGCGTTGGGCCGAATGGGTTAGAGCATCGGACTCAAACTGTCACGACGGCAATCTGAGTTCGAGGGTTCGAGGGTCAACGCGCGCGCGTTTTTTTCCGCTTGTGCAAGGAAACTGCTCCTCGATTGCCACCTAGCACTGTGTGGCCAGCCAGCCCAATCAGTGCCGGGTTAAATAGAGATGGGTGACTCGAATGAGAAAACAAAAAAAAAAAAAAAAAAAAAAAAAAAACACCGGGGGCGGAAGGCAATGGGCAAACGCCGCGCTAAAATTTGCTAATCAAAATCATGAGAGCCATGAATCTCAAGGCCGCGATGCCGAATGGTTAAGTACGGACTCAGACTGTCACGACGGCAATCTGAGTTCGAGGGTTTCGAGCCCACCGACCGGCGCGTTGTTCCGATGGGCAAGGAACTTCACCTCGATTGCCTACCTAGCCACTGGGTGGCCAAGCCAGCCCAAGTCAGTGCTGGTCCCAAGCCCGGATAGAATACTGAGAATGATTATCTAAAAAGGTAACACCGGCACTCTCGTCGGAAAGGAACTGGGGACCCTACCACTTACTCACTCCAAGAGCATCACAACAATGAAAAACTATGTATCATTGCTGTGACTACGGTGGCTCAGACATGAACCTACCGTTAAAAGACTAAGATATATATATAAAATATTTTATATATAAAATATATTTATATATATTATAATATATATATATATATACATATATATATATATATATATATATATATAATTTATATATATATATATATATATGTATGTATGTATGTATGGATGTATGTATGTATATTCTATGGTTGTCTATAGATTTTTTTTTCAGTTAATTCAAGTTCAAGTTCAAGTCAGATATACAATTTTAGCTCAGTTTTCTTCGTCAATATTCCTGTGCGTACCGTGAAATCTGCAGTCGTTACTAATCTTACTGGAAGCCCTACTTACGTAAGCTATGAGCGAGGGACTGTAAACGTTCCACTATTAACGTTTTAAGGAGGAATTTCAGGCGGAATTCTTGTCGAAATGATAAGATACTTTCTTAAAAGGAGCTGCAGCCAATAGTTTGGAGCTTAAGGTATAAATGCACTTCATGACGATAGCATGTTTGTTGAGCGACTTTTCACATTGAAACTTTTGAAAGATTATGGAATTAACACAGATTTATGGAGAAAAAAAATTGTCTCTTCCTTAGGTGTGTTTTATATAATCAACTGTTTCATGGGTGTACTTTAGAAAAATCTTTTCTTACTTTCCCTATGAAATGGTAAATGTCTTTTTGTTCTCTGTAAATAAAAGCTAAGGAAATTATTTACAATTCTGATCTCAATAAGTCCTGAATAAACTATTTCAGTCATATATACATGTTTTCAATATTCTTTCTAGTTCCCAAGTGGTATCAAACACGCTTATTTTCAACCATAGCGCTTTGATGCTTCGAGGCTTCTTGCAACGTCGACTTGATAACGGCGATATCGTTCGTAATGTCAATAATAGCAAGTCCATACATTTAAACCCTAATGCACCACGGCCGTATGAACGCAGCAAAACTCTGTAATGCAAAAGCTCTCATATTCTGTACGAAAATCGGATTAGTTGCACCTCCTCTGAGATAACGGAGCGGAGGAGTGCGTCTCGGAGGCTGTGAGTCGACGTCCGGCCGAGATGAGGGGCGGGTGAGCGGAGACGCCCGTTTTGCTTGACCGAATGGAGGGCAGGGAAAGAAAAAAAATAGTATGAAGTTACATGCACAGGCGTGTGTGTGTGTGTGTGTGTGTGTGTGTGCGTGTGTGCGCGTGTGTGTGTGTGTGTGTGTGTGTGTGTGTTTGTGTGTGTGTGTGTGTGTGTGTGTGTGCGCGTGTCTGTAGGTGTGTGTGTCTGTGTGTGTGTGTGCATACATATATATACATATATACATACACCCATATCCATACAAACACATTTTTCAATCAGCAGCCACGTCTCTCTCAAAAGAAAGGCCATCCATGAAAAGGGTTATGCCTTATTTTCCCGATAATCAGAGTGAACGAAGCAATCCCAACTAAAGCAATCTGCCTAATGGAACGCAACGTGACTAAAACCTTAATTCTTGGCAAACTCAAGCCCTGACTTGGCCAAAGGCGACATTATCCCTCGGAAAAGGAGGCTCATGGCTGCTGGCTCTGAGGGAGTTGCTCAGGAGTTCTTTATTTCGCTTTTTTGTTGTGTATTTGTTTGTTGGTTTAGTAACTTGTTCGCTTATTTATTTGTTGTTTATGTGTCTGTCTGAGAGAGAGATTTTTTTTTATTCGCTTGTTTTTTTTTCATTTATTTATCTATTTATTTATTTATTTATTGTTTAAATGTCTATCCATTTATCTACTCATTTTCTTTATTCGCCTGGTTTATTTATCTTTTATTATTATTTTTATGTGTATCTATCTATCTACTCATTTGTTTGTCTATTTTTCGCTTGTCTCTCTCTCTCTCTCTCTCTCTCTCTCTCTCTCTCTCTCTCTCTCTCTCTCTCTCTCTCTCTCTCTCTCTCTCCTGCTCCTCTTCTCTCTCTCTCTCTCTCAATCAATCTATCTATCTATCTCTTACACTTTTGCTCTCACTCTCCCCCTATCCCCCTCTCATTCTCCCTTTCCCTCTCCTATCTCTCCCTCCCCCCCCCCCCCTGTACTTCCTAGTAAAATATATGCATAATTAATACACATACGTTGTTTTACCCGAGAACCCATCAAACGCATCAGCTGTTTACTTTCATTGTCACTCCAAACAAACAGTTGTGATCATAAAAAGACACTTTCAATTACTCACCTAATTGGCACCTAGATTTAAAGGTCGCCGATAGTTGCATTGCGTTTAACAGGCATTTGAACCTATATATTCGCCCGGTGCCGTCGAGAAACACTATTAACTCTGTTTTGTTAATCTAGTAGTATATTTCTCAAGGATAGAGTTACACCAAGAGTACATACTTGATTCCTTATTTAGACAAGTTGTGTGTATACGTTAAACTGGCATTTCTGTTCTTTTAAACTAACAATACCTGTATCGAAAGTTATCGTTTAAATTCTGTAAAGCAAGCTTCTAAAGTTTTTGAACCAGTAATTCGGTATTTTAAGCCAGTATTTTAGTTCTTTATATAATACCTTTATTATTTTTAACTAGTATTGGATATTTCATACCAATCCTTCTAGTAAATTAACAATCGTTCAAATAATTTAAGCCGGTATTTCTATACTATGAATCTACCATCCCAATATTTCACACTAATAATTCAGTATTATAACCCGGCAATACTGCAGGTGGTCCCATATTAAAGCTGACGTTGGGGACATGTTTGTAGAGGAACATACATTCTCAACCGCGGGATGATAAGGTAAGGTAGGGTGGCCACTTCCATTCCGCCCCGACTTTGACCCCAGCATGCAGATTTCAACATGCCAGTACTCAGAACTGAGTCAAATAAGAGGGAGTGACCCGCCGTGAACCTGGGACCTTGCGCTTTTCCACTGAGTTATGCCTCCTCCACTATAAGTCCTCACTAGGACCTAATCGATAAGGGAAATGGCTATGCGTTGTACCCCTGATGATGGCATTAGTCTCGAAATGGGGAAATTCCTCAAGTTTTCGACAAAAGCGTGGATATTCTAAACACGTGGCGAGGCAGAACTGGAAGAGAATTATGTAGTTACATTTGTCAAGTGTCCAAGGTTACTAGTCAGCTGTCATGCCGGGATGTCATTTTATTTAGTTATTTGTTTTCCATTAACTAATTCGTTTCTCATTAAACATTAAATGGGGGATATTAGTGTCAAGTTCTGAGGGTCATCTACCATATTTTCGTGACATTTTTCATTATCATATTTTCCCAGTAGTGAGATACCATCTGTTTTGTCATGATCATTATGCAATATGACAAGCACACCCAGAGACATAAATATTGGATTGTATCGTGCTAATTATTTCATATTTCACCCAGAGACATAAGTATTTGTTTTACTGGAGCTGGTTTTATATTACAGTCTAATAATCGGTTAAAGAGTGACAGAGACGAAGAAATAGTGAGTGAGAGAGAGAAAGAGAGAGAGAAAGAAGAGCGGCGAGAGGGGAGTGGAGAGGAGGCGAGGAAGATGTAGAGAGAGAGAGAGGAGAGAGGATAGAGAGAGAGAGAGAGAGCGAGGGAGGGAGAGGAAGAGAGAGAGAAGAGAGAGAGAGAGAGGAGAGAGAGAGAGAGAGAGGGAGAGGGAGGAGAGGAGAGAGAGAGAGAGAAGAAGAGGAAAGAAGAGGTGGGAGAGAGACAAAAGAGAATTTCTTTTCCTTTCCGTTTCTTATCACTTTCGTTTTCTTCTTCTTTCTTTTCTGCACTAAAAACAAATCTCTGTGATTATGATGTCGTGTAGGAAAGTATAGCATCTCTTTGGTCTCGAGATTAATAAGCCATTTTCTATCATAATTCTTCTACGGGTTTTCTTTTCTCTTCCTTTCCTTTCCCTTCATTCTTTCCTATCTTCTTTCCTCCCCTCCTTTCTTTTTTTCATATTTATCTAACCTATTTCATTATTTGCTTATTATGTTACACTATTTTTATTTCTTTTTAAACGTATTTTCTGTAGCGATTACGCCTCTTTTGTTTATTTATTTATTTCCTTTTTTTCTTTTTTTTTTTCTTTCTCCCTCCCCTTCTTATTTTTTTCTTATTTTCTTTTTTTTCCTATTACATTTTTTTACCCTCCTCTTCGCTAAAAAATGTCTCTATTTCTTCTTTACCTTTCATCTTTTTTTTTTTTTTCCCTCCCTCTTTATTTATTTTTTCCGTTTTCATTTTTAAAACCTTTTCCTATAAAGAGATTATTATCCCATACCCCCTTATTACCCTTGCTCAAAAAGCACATTTTTTTTTGCCCAAATTTTGTCTGATTTTTCCCCGGACCAAAATCACACGCTCACATACATATTTTTTAATGTGCCCCACCCTTCACGTAACCATTATTTAAAATGTACACATACACGCCCCCACTACACACCACACACCAACACCACCCACCACACCACACACCACACCACACCCCACCACACACCATATTAAATATATATATATATATATAAATATATTAATATTTATATATAATATTTTTTATATATACATGTACAGATACGCACGTTCACATACGCATATACTTACATGTACAGATAAACACACATCTTACATGTCCATATACACACGTGAACATACACATATACTTACATGTACACTTACACACGTTGGCATACACATACTTACATTTACCTAACACTTTCACAATACTTCATGTCACATACCTTTCACAACATATTCTTACATTACCATCACACTTTCCATACACATATATTTAAAATTTTACACTACCCTTTTTTCCAAACCCCACCACACACACACACACACACACACACCCACCCACACAAAACACCACACACACACCACAACCAAATATATTATATAAAATTTTAATATATAAGATATATAAATTTATTATTTTTTTTTAAAAATTAATATAAAATATTTTAATATTCATGTACAATACGCACTTCACAAAACCATATACTTACATGTCAGAAAAAACACTCTTACTGCACTACCACTTGGCATACACATATTACTGTCACATACCCGTTCACATATATATAAAAACAAAAAACCGTAAACATTCTCCCCCGTATTATACACGTGCTATATTCTACATCAGATTTTGCGAGTAACAACGAAGGAAGTACAAAAACCCCCGAATATGCCAAAGGCCCTTTTCCTATACTTGCTTCATCAAAAAAGGGAAAGGGCCCCCGGCATTTCGTGTTTTTTTTCCCTTTTTTTGTTTTCTCGCAACCTGTTCGCATGATTTCCCCATTTTCAGATTATCCCCACAGGGGTAGCGACTCTCTAGCAGTCGCTGACCCGCGTTCAATCCCCGGCCATTCCTTGCGCACAGAAAATAAAACAGACAACGTTACCAAGAATATCCAATTAAATTCTCTCTCTCTCTCTCTCTCTCTCTCTCCCCTCTCTCTCTCTCTCTCCTCTCTCTCTCTCTCTCTCTCTATCTGTCTATCTATCTGTCTACTCCCCTCTCTCTCCCCCTCCTCTCTCTCTCCTCT
>NC_051396.1:21237036-21239536 GCF_015228065.2 Penaeus monodon | reverse complement strand
TAACCATACCTCCCCCACCCTCTTCCTCTACCGCACGCCCATCTAACTGATAACATATTGATAAGTACCTACCCCCGCCCACCCGATTACATTGGGAAATATCCACGCCCGTCCAGTCGCTTATACTAGAACACGCCCACGATCATCCGTCTAGTCACGCTGACCAACATTCACACTCATCCACCCACTTACAGTGAAAAATGCCCATACCTATTCACCCATTCACACTTGAAAACGCCTACGTTCATTTACCCATTCATACTGGGAAACACGTACGCCCGCCCACCCTCACACTGAAAAATACCCACGCCCATCCGCCAGCCCACACTCGAAAACGCCCACGCCCATCCGCCAGCCCACACTCGAAAACGACCACGCCCATCCGCCAGCCCACACTCGAAAACGACCACGCCCATCCGCCAGCCCACACTCGAAAACGACCACGCCCATCCGCCAGCCCACACTCGAAAACGCACACTCATCTTCTGTATTCTGAATGAAATCTCGCGACATCATTTTTTGCCTCGACCGTGTCAAAGTTAACAGTATTTCCGATAACGCGGTCATATATTATCAATACAAGAAGTCAGCGGTTATTGAGTGATACGCCCTTTTAATGGAACACGCTTGAGTTCCTCCGGAAATTTGTATAGAAAACGGAAATTCTTACAGCTTGGCCTGGAGACTCCTCAAGTGTTGAGTCAGTGTTTACGCCAGATTTTCGACCATTCCCTGCCTAATTCATTCGGAAAGATAGCAAAAGGTTTCCTTATTGACTTCGTACTACCCAGCGATCTCCAGAAATACTGGGACGAATATGGAAATATATTCTAGGAGTTTGTGGCACAATTAAATGTAGGAGTATCAGTGTATCAGTGTATCAGCTGGTGGGTGTAAGGCATAAAATGCATGAGATGTTTGCGAAATCTGGTGTATGAGAAGTAACATCATAAAAATGCTGAAGACATATATGTATATATATATATATATATATATATATATATATATATATATATATATATATATATATATATATGGAAAAAGAAAACAGCTCTATGTAAAACGATCAACTTCTTCATCTTAGAAACCCTCTTGGGTGACGTAATAATAAAGAATTATGAGAGAACCATTGGTTATTCTCTCTTGATCAGGAACGATCGTTTAATGACAAGTGATGACTTTGTCCTTTGTTGGGGATAAATATTTCTTATGGTTATGATTGATAGTTCCAAGCAGCCTAAAATTCTTCGTCTTTAGTGATTAGTTGCGGGATAGGTTGACCTTTATGGCTTCACGGCGCCTTATTCTCTTTCTATCATTTTGTGACATTTCACAAAAGATTGATGAGGGAAATGAAGACCAGAGTGGGTTTCGTTGCCTTCTCTGGTTAGCAGTGTCTTCCACAATACAATGATCCTAGAATTAGTTTTGTTTAAAGTCCTGAGTGTCATTGGCAGAGGAACTCTACTGTGGCTGTTATCACCCACTATCCCAAGGATAAGAGATACTATAATACTCTTATCACCAGTTTCCGTTAACCAATGAATAAAAGTTGTTATTAATATATTTCACAGTTGGGGATCTTAATCCAAAAGTTTTTGACTTTATATAGCATGTCCAGTTTGCCACTTAAAATTCAGGTTCCTTTGTGGATTAAGGGATCAGGGACCGACATTATAATACAAACACACATTCCCCACTTAGCCACTTGGTGAGTCTGTGTTGCCATAAATCAGATTTAAGAAGCAAAGAGAAAAGACAAGTTTCGCGGATAAAGAAATTGAAAAGGATTATCATAATTATCACAAACAATATAAACCATCAAGAGGAAAAACGTTACCAATATCCTGCTCTAAGTATAATGTTAAGTACTTCAAATCAGCCGCGGTTAGAACCCAAACTGCTGCGCTGCGTTTAATGGCTCGAATGCCTGTGGACCCAGGTTCAAATGAACAAAGAAATCTACAAGCAAGTAACCGGCTACATAATTGGCACATAGGACTGAACTGTTCATTAGTGGGTATGAAAATGAACTAAAAAAAAAACCTTGTAGAAAAGGACAGCAGTGGAATAATGAATAAAGATAAATAAAAGGTCAGACAATTCCACCTTTTAATGCTTCTGGTGAGGTACTGACTCTTGAAACCTAACGCAAAGTTCAGTTCAAATCCTGAGGTGGCGCAACCACAACTGTCATATTTTAACATCATTGTTGACACGCCGCCGTCTTCTTACTCTGAAGTTGTAGGACTAAATGGCAAGAAATGAATGCAGAGCACCTGGTCCAGACTTGATAATTCCTTGTTTGCTATGCGAGTGTGCAAAAGGATAAGCACGGTGTAAAGATCTTTAACCAGCGGTCCAGAGAGAGTGGGTGGCCAGAAGCAAGGAAGAAAAACTGCATTGTTCCCCGGCAAAAGAGAGAAAACATCTCACTGATTAAAAGCCCTTGCCCATTTGCTGTGCATTCACAGTTGCAGGCTTCTGAGAGAGTTATAAA
>NC_051396.1:21214536-21217036 GCF_015228065.2 Penaeus monodon | reverse complement strand
TAGATAGATAGATTGATTGATTGATTGGTTAGCTGATTGATTGATTGGTTGATTGACTGATAGATAGACAGATAGATAGATTGATAGATGGATTAATATTATGATAGATGACTGATAGATGAAGCAAGACTGAAGAAGATGATAGAATAAGGATAGAATGATAGATAGATAGATTGTTGATTGATGGTTAGCTGATGATGATTGTTGATACGATAGATAACAGATAGATTGATTGATAGATAAGTTGATAGTTTGACAGATAGATAGACTGTAGAGGAAAATTGTAGTGATGATGAGATAGATTACAGAAGATGATAAAGATGATGATAGCTAGCTAGATAGCTGGATTGATAGATAGATTTGATAGATATATTAACAGATAGATTGATATATAGATTGATAGATAGATAGACAAACAACGGGTAATAGATATGAGAGCAAATGTAGATGATGATTTACTGATAATATAATAGATAAAGGATGTTGATATAAACACAAGAGAGAGTATGAGATGGAGATGATGATAACGATAATGGTAATGATGATGAGGATGATGATGAGGAGGAGGAGGGTAATGATGATGTAGATGATGATGTAGATGATAATGAAAATGATAATGATAATGATAATGATAATGACAATGACATCAATAATGATATATATCGAAATGACAGATAATGATAATAATGATAACGAAACCGATAACAATAATAATAACAATGATAACAACTTGAAAACCAACAACAAAGATATCCCCCCCCAAAAAAAAAAAAAAAAAAAAAACACGAGGCCTCCGAAAAAATATGAAAAAACCTTGACCTTTTCTATTTTTTTCGCAAAATGTTTCGCATAAGAGTGATGAAATTCTACAGCGAGCGAGATCCGGCAGAAAGTTCCAGAAATTCCCGAGGGCGAAAAAGACAGAGAACATTGAAGAGAAAAAGAAAGAAAAAAGAAAGAAAAAAAAAGGGAAAAAAAAAAATAATAAATATATAAAAAGAGAGAAAAAAAACAGAAAAAATGGTAAAAAAAGGAAAAAAGGGGAAAAAAGAACAAAGAAAAAATTAAAAGAAAATAGAAAAAAAGACATTCCCGAATAAAAAAATAAAAAAAATCTTATTGTCCCTTTTAAGTCCTCTTTTTCTGTTCATTTGTTATTTTTTCTCTTCTTTTTCTAGACTTTCTTGTTTTGATTTAATTTAATTTGTATTTCTTTTTTTATTATTTTCTTATTCTTCGTCGTCTTTTTCTCTTTTTTCTTCTTTTCTTCGTTTTTTTATTCCTTCTGTGTATTTGCTTTTGTTGTTGCCTCTTCCTTCTTCTCCTTTTCTACTTCTTTTTTTTTATTTCTTCTTCTTCTTCTTTCTTATTCTTCTACTTCTTTTTCTTTTTCTTTTCTTCTTCTCTTTGTCTTCTTCTTCTTCTTCCTCCTCCTCCTCCTCCTCCCCCTCCTTCTCTTCCTCCTTTTCTTATTCTGCTCTTCTTCATGCTCTTACATATATTTCCTTTAGTGTTCATCTTCTTGTATGTGAACAAAACTTCCAAAGCTTTTCGATAAAGCTTTTTGGAATCATCACGATGCTTTCGCTTTTCATTCTGAAGTTCCTTTTTTTACCCAATGCGTATGTTCTTGAGTGTGTGTTTTATGCATATATGTATGTGTGTGTGTGTGTGTGTGTGTGTGTGTGTGTGTGTGTGTTTGCTGTGGTGTTTATATATGTATATATATATATATATATATATATATATATATATATATATATATATATATATATATATATATATATGTATGTATATATCTGTGTGTGTGTGTGTGTGTGTTTAACATGGCCCTTGTAACTTTAACACGCAAGCCTGCTCACCACATCAAGATATACCCCCAAAACTTTATATATAAATATTTATATGAGGACAGACGAACGGAAGCGAAGGGAGGTCAGGTCAGGTCGGAGGAATCGGGCGGACGCTACGCAGGGTGGCCGGCATAAGGGAGAGGGCGGAGGATGTGGGAAGCGAGGAGACTATCGGCAGGAGAAAAGCCGCTGTTCAAGTTGAGATTAGGCAGCAGCTTTTTTAATGACTATTCCACCAATCTGAACATCAGCCGAAGGAAAGACAATCCGCGCCGCTGACCAGTCCATCTGATGGCCTGTGTCCCACTGATGGCAAAAAAGGGCCTTGTGTCTCCTGGATAGCGCGTACTTATGTTGAGACAGACGCTTGGTGAGACTGGCGCCTGCCAAAGTATTGTTTATCTAAGAGGCACAAGGAACAGCATAGGTGCCCACCTCCGAGGTAGAGGGAGGACTGGTGTGGACCAGGTTGCGACGGAGACGGACCTGGCGAAAGATCAGCCTGCAGGTGAGAGGGTGAAGAGGGCGACGGAGAGAGTAATCTCCTCAGTGTAGGGCAGGCTGAGGACGGGCAGGTGATGAGTCTCTTTAGGAGAGGAGTCGTGATAGAAGGTACGCCGTGCCCTGGATAACGCGACGTCGAGAAC
>NC_051396.1:21202036-21204536 GCF_015228065.2 Penaeus monodon | reverse complement strand
AAGTTCTATTGCTGTTGTTGGTATCACTATTATCATTACTATTATCATTATCATTATTATGATATTGATTATATAACTAAAATGATCATCATCACACAAGTCATGTGACGCATACATATACACGTACGTATTGCAAGTAGAACAACGAAGGGGAAGTACAGGAAAACACATGAATAAACGTGTGTTTTCCTGTACTTCCCTTCATCGGGCTACTTACAGTTTGTACGACATGAATTCCACACATGTACGTGCGTATATGAACACGTACGCGAATTTAAGCGTACACCAATCCATGTAAACGCTAGAGTATGAAGCTTCATTCAAATTAAAATTTCTCTAAATCAACAATTGCAATCTCCTTGTGTTCGTTACAGATACGTGTGTCAAACAAGCGTAACATAAGAACCGAATTGATATTTTATCTGATTACAGAGAAGAAGAAAAAGAAAAAGAAAGGCCATGTAAATAGTAAAAAAAAAAAAAGTAAAATAACATTAATAAAACAAGATGATACGAGGAAGGTTTATCATTGGAGGAATAAACACAGTCACTTACATTATTCATGAAATGTTGGTTTTCCAAAAGTAAACACGTGTTGGAATAATCTCGACATCAAGTTGCGTGAGATATATTATGATGAGCTAACTGGAGGAGGCTACGGCAGAAAGTGCGTGATATGCACAGACAAACACACATACATCCACACAAACACCTACCCACACGTGTGCGTGTGTGTATGTATGTATGAAAGTATACATATGCATATGTGTACGTGTGTGTGTGTGTGTTTATATATGCATACATACATACATCTTCTTTTAACGGTAGGTTCATGTCTGAGCCGCCGTGGTCACAGCACGATACTTAACTGTAGTTTTCATGTTGTGATGCTCTTGGAGTGAGTACGTGGTAGGGTCACCAGTTCCTTTCCACGGAGAGTGCCGGTGGTACTTTTTTTTTTTTTTTTTTTTTTAGGTAATCTTTTCTCTCTATTTTATCCGGGCTTAGGACCAGCACTTGACTTGGGCTGGCTTGGCCACCCAGTGGCTAGGTAGGCAATCAAGGTGAAGTTCCTTGCCCAAGGGAACAACGCGGCGGTCGGTGACTCGAACCCTCGAACTCAGATTGCCGTCGTGACAGTCTTGAGTCCGACGCTCTAACCATTCGGCCACCGCGGCCTTGACGATCATGGGCTTCCATGATTTTTTCTTAGCAATTTAGAGCGGTGGTTTGCCATTGCCTTCCGCCCGATGTTTTTTTTTTATCGAGTCACCATCTCTATTTACCCGGCACTGACTTGAGCTGGCTTGGCCACCCAGTGGCTAGACAGGCAATCGAGGTGAAGTTCCTTGCCCAGGGGAAACAACGCGCCGGCCGGTGACTCGAACCCTCGAACTCAGATTGCCGTCGTGACAGTCTTGAGTCCGACGCTCTAACCATTCGGCCACCGTGGCCCCTATAAAAATATATATCATCATCATTTAACGGTAGGTTCATGTCTGAGCCGCCGTGGTCACAGCATGATACTCAATTGCAGTTCTTGTGATGCTCTTGGAGTGAGTACGTGGTAGGGTCCCCAGTTCCTTTCCACGGAGAGTGCCGGTGTTACCTTTTTTTTTTAGGTAATCATTCTCTCTTATTTTATCCGGGCTTCGGACCAGCAGTGATTTGAGGGCTTGGCCCCCCAGTGGTTTAGGCAGGAAATCGGGGGGAAATTTCCCTTTTCCCCAAGGGAAACAAGCGGGGGGTTGGTGACTCGAAACCCGAATAAAATTGCCGTCGGACAGTCGATTCCCGAATTAACCATTCGACCCCCGGGGCCTTTGACGATCATGTCTTCCATGATTTTTTTTTGGCAATTTAGAGGGGTGGTTTGCCATTCCCTTTCCCCCCCGGTGTTTTTTATCGAGTCACCATTTTTATTTACCCGGCAATGATTGGGCGACGGGCCCCCAGGGTGGCAGGCAATCGAGGTAATTTTTCCTGCCTAAGGGAAACAAACGCGGCGGTCGGTGACTCGAACCCTCGAACCAGTTTGCCGTCGTGACAGTCTTGAGCCCGGACCTCAAACCCTTTCGGCCAGGGGCCCCCCATATAATACTACATACAATATTAAAAATATATAATATATAATAATAATATATATAATATAATATATTTATATATATATATAATAAAATATACTAATATGTGTGTATATACATATATAGTAATTTATATTTTATAAATAATTATATATAAATTATTTTAAAATATAAAATTATATATATATACATATATTTATATACCTACACACGCGCACACGTGTGTGTGTGTGTGTGTGTGTGTGTATTTATATGTATGTTCGTTCTGTTTATAACGCAGTAATGGCCGCATTATCCCGTGCCACAAAGAGCACAGTATTTCCCGCCGGGGCAGTCGCTCGGTCCGCCGGCAGCGCCGGGGGTAACAGCCCCCAAATCAAGGCTTGTTTAGGCAAGGATAGAAACTCCCCAAGAAA
>NC_051396.1:21187036-21199536 GCF_015228065.2 Penaeus monodon | reverse complement strand
ATATATATATATATAATATATTAATATATTATTATTTAATAATATTAATATATATATATTTTTATATATATAATATATATAATAAAACACAACGCATTAAATATAATATATATTTTAATAATTTATAATATATATATATATTATATATATATAAATATATATATATTATATTTTTTTTTTATTTATTTATTTTTTCATTTATTTATTTATTATTTTTTTTTGTGTATATGAAATATATTTATTTTATTTTTTTTATTTGTATATTTTTATATATTAAATATATGTATTTTATATATATATATATATATATATATAATTATATATATATAATTTTAATTATATTATATGTGTGTGTGTGTGTGTGTGTGTTGTGTGTGTTTGTGTTGTGGTGTGTGTGTGTTTTTGTGTGTGTGTGTGTGTGTGTTTGTGTGGTGCATGTGTTTGTGTGTGTGTGGTGTGTGTGTGGGGGGGTGTGTGTGTTTGTGGTGTAAAAGGCTATCACTTAGTACAAGGTGAGCAGAGGGTAGTTAACTTTTTACGGCTTGACTTTTTATTTTGAGAGTTGCAAACGCAGTTTAAAAAACAAAAGAATGTCATTTATAATCGGGCGCGCGGAGGTCCGGTCAGCTCCCCGGAGAGGGCGGAGCTGACCTTAGCGCGGTGGTAGCTTAGCACGACCCCCGGTAAAACAGGTAGATATAAAAATGTGACCTCCGCCCTCGCTGAGCGGGGGGTTCTTTTTGGAATTTTTGGACCCACGGGGAAAAACAGCCACGGGGTCATGGTAATAGAAATAGAATCATCCAACCTTAACAGAAAAGAATTACCCCAATTTATATTGCTCGGCCACCTACTCGCGCCTTGCCCTCGGGGCGCCTTCAAGGTGACCTAACTTGGCTGGTCGTCTCGTTCTCGGCGTTGGCCGGGTTCAATTCGTGGCTGCTTATTTTGTCCTCATCCTCCTGGTCCCGGGTGTAATCCTCGTCCCTTTATCACACGTCCCAAAGTTCGCACAGGTCCTCCTTGACTTCAGATTCGTCTTGACCTCCTCGTGTCCGGCCCCAGGTCTAATCGGGGGCGTCCTCGTCCAACGCCCTCACAGACTCGTCCGGGTCCTTCTCGCGTCCACACGTCCTCGAATCTTCGTCCGGTTTAAAGGGCGTCGGGCCAGGGGGGGCATCTCGGGGCGGTTAAAACTGCGCTACGAGCCCCGGGAAATTTGCCCGGATTGCAGGCGTCCCCCCAGGCGCGCCTATGCACAGCATTCGGGGGCGACTGGACCTTTTCTGACGAAAATCTGGTCCGGGCCCCCTAGGGCGATTTCGAGACGCCCTTCTCACAGAAAATCCTAAGGTCCCCTTTCGGTGCCGTGACGGCCCGACGAATAAAAAAGCGGGGGCCAGATCATACACGTAAGGGCCGAGAAAGAGAAAAAAAAAGGAAAAGAGAAATGGGTGGAGTTCCCCCTACCCGGGTTTATCATAAAATTTGCGGTTTTTAATGTTGGTTTTTAACTTTTTTTCGTTTTTTTTTTTCATTTTGTGTTTTATTTTCAAAAGGTAAAGAAGAAAATAAAAGAGGAGATGCAGTAGCGGTCCGCATAGACCTTTTTGAATCCCAAACCCATCTCTGAAGATATGAGAAAGATAAGGGAACGACATCGGCGACCCGGAAGACTATTTGAACCATAGTCGTCCCAAGATAAGAAATAATGAAAATTTACCAGACAGGCAGAAAAAATTGGGGGCTAAAGGAAAAATCTTTACCCCGGACTAAGACAATGAAAAGGGCAGTGTTTTTTACCTGTGTGTGGGGGTGAGCAATTGTGTGTGTATGCGTGTGTGGGACACTATTTTAATGAGAGGGAAGCGGGTGACTACAAGAAAGAATCCAAACACGAATATTAACGTCACTATAAAAAAGAAGTAAATTAGAAAATGCTAGCTTTTTAAAATTATTTCAACTACCACTTTGAATTAACATAAAAGAATGCGACAGAATGTACGCATGAATGAATGGTGACATAAAAAAATATTCGCCAATTTTTTTTACAACAAATTTCCCGGTGTCGGGAAACTGAACTGCCGAGGTACTGTTAGCTTTGCCGAAAAGATTTCAATAAAACTCAAAAACGGGGGGATTCATACCCAAATGCTTTAAGACTGAAGCGATCGAGCCGGGGAATAAAATCCGGCTCTCTTCTGCGTATCTGTAAGGGGCGCTCGAAAAATTCCCGAAGGATAAAAAATTTTACGAATCAACAAACGCTTGGGGGTCCCCAAAAATGCAAGCGACTTCAAGAGGGTGAAAAAAGGTTTGTTTAATAAGCGAAAATGTTTTCTAGTTAAACCCCTACCCACTTTAAATTTAAAGGGACGAAACCCGGGGTCACACCGACTAAAAGGGACCCGAACGAACGAAACTTGGTTTTTGAACCCTACTCTCGAACGACGGAGCGAGTTTATTAGGCGTTTACGCACCCCGGGGAAAATTGGGCAATCTGTGCATATGATATGGGGGAAGACCCACGCTTTTGCAAATAATAAAATTTGTTATGTTTGCTCTAGCCCCGATAGAAGTGCCCCAAAAAGCAAGCAACAATGATAGTTTGTTTCCCAAATTAGGGGGAACAAGGGTCACTGCCCTTTCCCACGCCGCCCCCCACGGGAAAAGAGAAAGTGGGGTCAGGTCGGTGGGGGGGCGGGGGTTAGGAACGAGATAAAGAAAGGTTTTCGTGATAAAAAAAAATCACGAACGCTTTAAATTGTTGCGATGAAAAATTAAATCCTAAAAACGAGAGAAAAAAATTTAATATTTAACAAACAAACGAATTCATGTTTTTTGACAATACTCGATCCACGGAAACGATTGAGGTGGAAGAATAGTGGAAAAAGGCCTTTTGTGTCCTTAGCCCCTATTAACCCAACAAAAAAACAAGGTTAACACATGTATGGAAAAAAGGGAAAAAGAAATAAAAAAGGGGCCCCAAACGTGTACTTAGTGTTTTTTTTTCTTACCCATGTTTTAAAAGCGGTCGAGCAAAATTTTTTTCGGGATTTGCGTTCAGCTGCGACCCGGAAGGGACGAGCGCCCCCCTGCCCCCAGATATAAGGAATGCGTATTAGTACAGTGGCTGACAGGGACGCAAAACACACGAAAAGGGTGAACACACGCTACGACGCCCCACGACTTTTCTAAAAAGGGTCAAAAAACGCCGCGGAGGCCAGGTCAGCTGCCCGGAGAAGGGGGAGCGACCTACCCCGTGGTCGCTTGACACGAACTTCCCCGGAGGGAGGCGAGAGGGACCCTACCGCGCGGTGCTTCACCGAACCCCGGTCAAACAGGTCAGAAAAAAATGTGACCTCCCCCCCGCGAGCGGGTGGTTCTTTTTGGGTATTGGACCACGTGGAAACAGCCCCGTGGGCCACTGGTAAAAGAAAAAGAAACATCCACATCCGTAACAGAAAAAAGAATTTTCCACATTTAAGTGTTGTGTGTGTGTGTGTGTGGGGTGGGTGTGTGGTGTGTGGGTGGTGTGTTTGGTTGGTGTGCGTGTTACATACAACCCCACACACACACAAACACACACACACACACACATAATATATATATAATTTTATATTATATTAAATATATATAAAATATATATATATAATTTATAATACATAATAATATAATTTTAAAATAATATTATTAATATAAAATATAATTATATTTCATTTATTTTTTTGTGTACTGTAATATAATATATATATGTATATATATATATAATATATTATTATATATAAAATTTTATAAAAATATATATATAATATATGAGGTGTGTTTTGTGGGGGTGTGTGTGTGTGTGTTGTGTGTTTGTGGTTGGTGTGTGTGTGTGTGTGGGGTGTTTGGGGGTGTGTGTTGTGTGGTGTGTGGTGTGGTGTGTGTGCGGCGTGTGTATATAGTATAGCAGACACACAAATCGTATATCTAAAGATACATAGTAGTTCATATAATATATATATATATATTAAAAATAATATATAAATATATAATATATATAAAATTTTATATTATATGATATTATATTTTAATATATATAATAAATATAAATTATATATATATATATAAAATAAGGGGTGTGTGGTGGTGTGTGTGTGTTGTGTGTGTGTGGTGTTTTGTGGTGTGTGTGTGGGGGGTGGGTGTGTAATAAAATATAATATATATATATAATAAATATATTAACTATATTAGATAAAGAAGATAGATAGAAGTAGATAGATAGATAGATAATAGTGATAGATAGATAGATAGAAGATAGTAGAAATATTATATATATATAAAATATATTATATATATATATAATATAATATATTATATAAAAATTTAGTATATATATAATTATTATATATATATTTTTTATTATATATATAATATATATATTATATCTATCCCCCTCCTCTCCCTCTTCTATCTATCAACAAGCGAAATATGCGTTTTCTATTTTGAAAAGAAAAGGGAATTTCAGGGAATAAGTAAAAAGAAAACAAAAAAGTTGTTTTTGGATCCATGCAAGAATGAGCACTAACGAAAGACGACGTCAGGGGTCAGTTTAGGCGTTTTTTTAAAGAAAATTCCCGCGGACCTTTTACAGCAAAACACTGGCTCAACCGTGTGGCCTTTTAAAAAGTCATTTGATTTTATTTTTATCCACCTAGTCTTTACATGTTGACAAACGTTGTTCACAAATACTGTTCAACTGTGCGTGACGGTGACAATGCACAGGGAAACGATAACAGTTTTTTTTTTCTTGTCGAGATTTTAAACGTGCGAACGAGACTGAAAAAGAATGAAAATCCGGGATCAGAGGCGCTTGACGGGAGGTCCAGCGGCAGTATTATTCTCATTTTAAAAAGAATTGGGAAAATAATAGGGTATGACTTTACTTAATACTACATAAGATTACGATACGAGTATTTTCAGTCTACTGCCCGATGTTTTTCCTATAAATATATTTTATTGAAAAATGAAGAGACTCGTTATAAGTGTTGAATAAAAGCATACGATCAGGTAAATTTTCGAGAGTAAACACCTCTCCTCCTGTTTCTTTCCTTCCGTCTCTGCCTCAAGACGCAAATCTGCACTAAGAAAGGTAGGACTTTAATCACTGTTGTCACTAAAGGACCTTTTTGGAACCCTTTTCTTCTTTTTTTTCAGGGTACTCTCCTAAATAAGACGTTAAAATGTCATTGCCAAAAAAATCAATAAACAAGGTTTTCACAACTAAGCTTTTACCAAGAAATACTGTGCCAGTTAAGCCCTGTACTGACCTTTCATGGCGTTGTCGACATCTTCGATCGGACGTACGTGAAAGACGTAAACAACTAACATACGTTCGTGTTTTAAAATTTCGGCTGTAGTAAATTATCCCCCTTTTTTTCCCCCCCTTCGCTTTTTTCATGGTAGGGGAAGATAATTTTAAAAAAAGGGGTCAATAGTAAAACCCAAGGACATCGTTTTGAAATCTCCCCAAGGCATTTTGTAATGAAGCGCCCCTTTCTAAAAGAGGAAATCGGGGAATTTTATTCAATTTTAAAAAAAACAAAGTTGTAAACTTTTTATTATATATATATAATATATATAATATATAAATATTATTTAATAAATTTTTAATATATATTTATAATATAAAAATATAATATATATAATATAAAAGAAAAATATATATAATATATTTTATATATAATATATATATATATTATATAATAATGTGTGTGTGGTGTGTGGTTGTGGTGTGTGGTGTGTGTGTGTGGGGGTTGTGTGTGTTGTGTGTGTGGTGGTGGTGTGATGTATAAAGATATATATATAATATAATATAATTTTTTTTTTTTAAAAAGGGTTTTAAAAAATGTTGCTATTTTTAATAAAAAAACGGATTATCCCTTTTTGGAACACTCCCCCCACAATACCGAGCATATCCAAGCTCGAAGATCTACGTGGGCATGCGTGTTGTGCGGCACTGGAAGATGTGGTTGGGATCGACGTTTCCATGCAAATACTGAACGCAGCAACAACAAATTTAAGTATTAGGGGATCCGTGTGTTTAGAGCTGAAGAAAAAGTATGAGTTTAAAATGTTTCGCAACTGGTTATAAGAAGAAAAGCAAAAAGAGAAAATTTAAGATTCACAAATAAAAATATTATTTTGCGACCAGCCTTTCCATCGGGCCCGTGATGAGGAAGGAAAATCGGCAAAAAAATGGTTTTTCTTTTGGGGAAGGGGAAAAATCTAACAGATTTTTATATCAGTGTGATCTTGTTTTTCTAAAAAAAAGAACATACTTTTAAATACTGTAAAGGGAATAAAGGCATTAAAAATGGGAATATTTTTATGCTAAGCAGAGTTTTTTTTGTGTGTTTTTTAGAAAATTTCGCAAAGTTTTCAAGAAATCGGGTCCCGCTGCAATGGGTGCTGCCCTCCCCCTTCTATTCCTCTTCTTTTCCCCCTTTTATTTTCCCCCTCTTTCCCTTTCCCCTTTTTCCCCTCCCCCTTCTCCTTTTTTTTTTCCCTTCTCCTTTCTTCCCCTTCTCCTTTCCTTCTCTTCTCCCTTTTCCCTTTTCCTCTCCTTTTTCCTTTTCCTTTTCCTTTCCTTCTCCTTCCTTTTCCTTTCCTTTTCTTTTTCCTTTCCTTTTCCTTTTTTTTTCCTTTCCCCTTTTTTTTCCCTTTTCCCTTTCCTCCTCCTCCTCCTCCTCCTCCACCACCCTACATCATCATTATAGTTTTCGTTTTCCCCTATCGCATCACATCATCTTCCGCCAAACCACCACCATCACCCCCTAAACCCCTATCACCTCCCCTGAGTCAAATTCCTGGAACTCGGCTCACTTATTCCCCTCCCCCCGACGCCCCTCGCGCGAGAAGAGGGAGGGGCAAGGGAAATTTCCGACTAGCCCCATTAAGAAGATCAGTGGGGATGTGCGCCATATTTGCAGACTAAAAGGACTCTTCATTTCATTTTTTGAGAGAGGGAGAATTGCAATAATCACAGTCTTCTTGGCTTCCTGTCGAGAAAAAAGGATATTTTTTAGAGCTTTTACAAAACATCTTAATTCATTTAAAGTAAAAAAAGTAGTAAAAAACTTTTTAAAGGAAAAAGACATTTTTTTTTCTTTTTAAAAAAACCCAAACTTTAAACATTTATTTTTTACAAAAGATACGTAAAAGTGTTTTAAAAGAACAGTTGCAAATCTTTTAACAGGATATGTACGAAGCACTCAATGGAATACGTTTAAATCTTCCGATTTAAAAGAATACGATGTCTTAAAAAAAAAAAAAAAAAAAAAAAAAAAAAAAAAAAAAAAAAAAAAAAAAAAAAAATATATATATATATATTATAAATATATATATATAATATATAAAAAATATATATATTATATATACGTACAAATCTTTTAACAGAATATAAAATAACTACAAATCTTTTAAAAACTCGTCGCAGCTGACCTTCGAAGTTAACTCGGCTTCCAAACAACCAATCAATCTCAAGGTCTTCAAGAAGTCAAGTTCAAGTGCGGCCGATAACAGTAATGCTATTGATTATCCGCGATTATCCGTATGATCTTTTAATGGTATTATGATCGATAATCTCACGCTGTTCTGCCTTGCAATATATTTATATGCTTTATTATCAATCTAGCTATCTTTCACTTACTTCTGAAAACTAGAATTAGAACCAATCTCATTCTGTATGACCAGTACAGAATCAAATTGAATTGGAAAAAATATAATAAATCAAATTGAATTAAGCTATCTTGTCATAAGACGAAAATCAAAACAAAAAGAAATAGACAAATTAAAAGATAGAATCATAAAAAATAGCGAAATACTTCAACAGGCCACTCACGAGCAATTTTCTTCGGTGGAATTAGCCAGAGAGAGAGAGAAAAAAAAGCAGGCAATAATACCTCGTGATCATTTCCTAAAGCAAGAAAAATGAAGCAGAAAGGTGATTGATTTAGAAATGCATGGGGTATATTGCATGTCGATCTCTATTCCACTTTTAAACTGAAATGATAAGAGTATATTCATATTCGCTTGCATGTATTCTTGATTTATGTTTGATAAACGTGAATAGCATAGAGAACTTTTGGATCAGTTTAAAGTCACGTTTATTAAGTCATCTATGTAATCATAGAATGATAGATGACATGTGTCTCTTAATTATCAACGGGTAACTTTTATTAATTACTTAATTTGGCCTAATTAAACTGTTGACGATAGTGATAATAAATGTATAAATGAATAAATATGCTGGCCACCACTTCCGCAAAAAAAAATTAAACTGCATATGTATCGATAGTTATTATGACATGACTTTTACGCAGCAACGTTATTTTCCAATTCCACAGTAAAAATATCCATATTTTTATAACACAGAGAAAATATTAACTTTTCCATCATTCTCTTTTTTAATCTCCCGTTAGATTCTAAACGAATAAAGTCAGCTTTTTTCAATTAATCGCGAATGTATGACTTATACTTTTATATTTTGTGCAGACAATAGAGGTTGTATGCTGAAAAAGAATATTAGAAAAGAAGTGAATCTTGTTCTCGTTTTTGCTAGGAAGGAGTTGCTTATCTTGAAAAAAAAAATTATTAATCCATTTGTATCAGCTGTAAAGGTTATATTCAACCTTAACCACACACACACACACACACACACACACACACACACACACACACACACACACACACACACACACACACACACACACACACACACACACACACACACACATACACATACACATACACATACACATACACATACACATACACATACACACACACACACATTTCTTTTCTTTTTTTTTCTTTTTCAACCAGAGCTATACGAAGCGTTAGTATTTCAGCTTTTTTGCACTTTGTAGATTGTATCGTTGCACCAATACGAGTACAAAAATGCACCATTCCAGCAGAGTGACCTTCCCTTTGCCTACGTGTTTCACAGTCAAGAAAGACATAATACACTTCTCTATGTAATAAATTATCATATATATTTAAAACTGTTCATTATGAGGACAGTGTCAGAGTGTAATACAGGCTCGAATGGGAAATATACAAAGGAAAATAGTACACACATACCACACACACACACACACACACACATATATTTATATATACATATATACATATATATGTACATGGATATATATTTATGTGTGTGTGTGTCTATACCTTCATATTATATATATATATATATATATATATATATATATATATATATATATATATATATATATATATATATATATATATATATATATATATACATGAAGAGAGAGAGACAGAGAGAGAGAGAGAGAGAGAGAGAGAGAGAGACAGAGAGACAGAGAGAGAGGAGGGAGGGAGGGAGGAGAGAGAGAGAGAGAGAGAGAGAGAGAGAGAGAGAGAGAGAGAGAGAGAGAGAGAGAGAGAGAGAGAGAGAGAGAGAGAGAGAGAGATGAATGAGAATTAATATCTTCACAATACAAGAGATGTATTTAACCGGTATCGAATATGTCTTATACATAATCGAAACCAGTTAAATACATCTCTTTATTGTGAAGATATTAATTCTCATTCATACCTTTTATATATTTGTCAACATGAATACATTTCATATACATATACATATACATGGATATATATATATATATATATATATATATATATATATATATATATATATATATATATATATATATATACATATGTGTGTGTGTGTGTAGAGAGACAGATAGATAAAAGAGACGACCGTCTGTTTATATAAATATATATTCATAAATAGTATCCATTTAAGAAATACGTATGTAATAGATGTATATTCAAATACATGCCTACATGCCTTTGTACACACCCATACAATCAAATATTCCAAAAAAAGGTTTTCATACTGCATAATGGATTAACGGTTTTCTAAAATAAAAACAATTTGCATACTGAACCTCTGGTCGAGATTCATAACGCCATTTCCGGCCAGGAAGCGAGCAACATTGAAACAGCCTTGCATATTTTCATAATTAAAATTGCAATAAATGGCTTACTAGCTTCCTGGCTGCTTATAAATCTAACAAGCAAGGTTAAACGTTAGGGGTGTAATAAATCTGTGTATGCTCATTTATATTTACATTCATGAACGTTTAACCATGAAGTATATATAGATGAATTGATAGACGGATAGAGAAATATAAATATGCAGCGCGTGCCATGAGCCTCATCAGATATTGAAAGAGATGAAACACTAGGTAGAAAATCTTTAATAAAACACACATTTTTTCCGAATCTTTAGAAGTTGTGCAGAGTCACGGTAGGAAAGAATAAGGACAGGGGCGATAAAAAAGAATAAGCATGGAACACAATATGCCCCGTATTTTCATCGTCAAAATACTGCATAATGGTGTTGAATTCCATAATATTTGATAACAGCATTACTTCCCCTTTGGTCAATGCTGAAATGCTCCGTGGCTTTCACCGGATGAATACCTGAACAATACAGAATTTCATCGAGTTACAGCCTACGCCTTCCTCTCTCCTCTCTTTCCCTCTCTTCTTTCTTCCCTCTTCCTTTTCCCTCTTTCCCTTTCTCCTTCTCGCCTTTTCTTCTCTTTTTTTTCCTTTCTATCTCGCTTCTCTTCCTTTCTTCGCCTTTTCCCTCTCTTTTCTTCTTCTCTTCTCATTTCCTTCTCTCCCTCTCTTCATTTTTTTTTCTTCTCCCTTTCCCTATCTCTCTCTTTCCTTCTCTTTCTCTCTTTTCTTCTGTTCTCCTTCCCCCCTCTCTCCATCTCTTCTTGCTGGATTCCGCCATTTCTTAACACGTGCCATGAATGATTTGTAAAATAAACCTCAAACCTAAAGTAATCCGTATGTGTATGTAAAATGTGTTATTAAAAAATCATATATTCCTTCATATCTAAACTATCTGAAATCAAGCACGAGTCAAGCTGTGTATATTCCGTGCGTGCGTGCGTGCGTGTGTATGTGTGTATGTGTGTGTGTGTGTGTTTGTGTGTATGTGTGTGTGTGGGGGGGGGTTGTGTTTAAAGGTTACCTAATCTTAATTCAAAGGAAAGTCTTCTTAAGATGTTCAATAAAACAAGCAACATGCTAGAAAAATAAACCTGTTAGTGGTTCTCGAAACACTACTTAACAGCTGGTTATAGGGATTCCCTGTTGTTTTATCGGGAAACTAACCTAATTAGATTACTAACTCGCATCAAACGCCGTAGGTTCGGGATTTTTTACTCTAGATTTTTACTGTCTCGCTTTCCCTATTAACCTGGCAACCAAGTAACTGAGATCCACTGAGAGGTATAGGCTTTTACTTTCCTTTATTTACCCTTCGCGGTAACGAAAAGTCTACTATACTGTCAGACAGAAAGAGGTATCTGGCAACTGACCAGGGCTGAGAAATAAAGAGTATGGTGTTTCTCGCCAGTTTAATTGGGTTATACACTTTTCCATATTAACGTCTAAACTGTTTAATAAATTTCAAAGGAAATAAATTACTAAATATAACATTGATAAAGAATTGAAAACTATTGATTTACGAATACATATACTTACCACATTCCATCCGGGACACCTCAACACAGTGACCAGGAAGAGTCATCAATATTTAGTTATTTTTTGACATTCAGCCTATATTTGTTCTTTTCTTTTCTTCTTTTTTCTTTTTTTTTTTTTTGTTTCACGAATGTGAAATTGACAAGCAATTTGGACGTTTTTATCTTTGTTCTTTTACTGTCAATCGTCAGGAAACTAGGAAATTCATATATTAATTCGAATATAACTCACTTCAAAGTAAAGTTAGACAGTATGAAAATTATGCTTTGGGGATTCCAACTGGGGTCCAACGAAAAAATGCTCATGAGAGGTCATAATGATATGAATTACACAGTATTGGTCCGTTTTCCGTCTTCCACACAGATAATCAGGTGTTCTATAATATTGCACACATTCTCGTTCAGAACCATTAACGCGGACATTTGTATCACCAAATAATTTAGTAATAGATAAAAGTATTATGGGGTAATATGCAGTTAACGCGATCATCTAAAAGGAGCTAAGAGGTGGTAAATATTTAAAGAAATTCCTATATTTTTTAAGCCTTTGAAATAATAATAAAAAGTAAGTGGAGAAGGGTAAGGGAAGCCAACAATAGGACTAATAACGGTGACACATATAATAATGGCAAATGGTAATAACAATAACAGTGACGATGAAAGTAACAATTATAATATGAACAGCATGAATACTAGTTTTTTTAAGACCATTTTTAATTATAACACGTAAAAACGGAAAAGATAAGGATAACAGTAAAAATTTTTAATTATATATATATATATATATATATATATATTGTATATATATATATATATATATATATATATATATATATATATATGTGTGTGTGTGTGTGTGTGTGTGTGTGTGTGTGTGTGTGTGTGTGTGTGTGTGTGTGTGGTGTGTGTGTGTGT
>NC_051396.1:21167036-21182036 GCF_015228065.2 Penaeus monodon | reverse complement strand
ACAATGGTTTAGGCTAGAGTCATTATTCACTCATTAATCACATCTTTCTAACTCTCACGGAAGTTGCTCGTATGTTCTGGGTAAAATCCCAGGCGATCGTGTGATTTCGTGATAGATACCTGATAGATGGCACAATCACGAGCTCCTATCACATATTCGCAGAATAGTGGTTTAATTATGGATTCAGTTCACTTCTTTCGTTCGGCAACTTGAATATAGGGACCCCGTCGATGAAGTCTTACATAGGCTGACTTGCTTAAGCTAGACATGGTTACCTTGGTGTATCAGAATTTTGTAGCCAGTCCGAAATTAAGATTAAAAAGAAGCGTGGATTGCGTAGTGTATATCTGAATCGGGAAGTTTTGCATTGCGAGATGATTGCAAAGAAAGTTTTTCATGTCACTATTCACTAATGCGTACATACCGCCGCATATCATCATATGTTGAGTTTAATGTGGTAGTTGAAATAATTGCGTTTTAATAGCATTGCTAATTATCGCACTATTGTTGAAATGAACGTTAATCTTCGTGTTTGTGATGCATTATTTGTGAGCTTACTTTCACTCACTCCCTCTTTTGCAAAGCAAAAGACGCTACATCCTTTCATTAATGGGGTTTGTTGTTGTCATAGTGGCAGGCGTAAAGATCGGAGATGTATCTCTTTGGCCCGCAATTTTGCCAGCCGTGACGAGTGAACAATGCGATGCACATTACATTACGGTGTATCTTTCTACTTTACATATTTTTCTCTCTCTATGTGACGACTAGTGGTTCAAGTATATCCTCGCGGATTACTGCTGCCGTTTCCCTTATCTACTCTTATATCTATCTGTGATAGGTTGTAGCTCAAGCAGGTCCTTACAGCTACTTCCGTCGCCCTCTCCTATTTTCCTATTTATCCTTGAGGAAAAATACAAAGAAACGAAAATAAAATAAAAACTAACACTAAAAACTGCAATTTTTAATTAAAAAAAAACGGCTAATCCCCATCTCTGTTGCTTTCTTTTTCTCTTACCATCTTGGCCTTTGCATGCATGATTTGGCTCACCAGCTAAACATAGCAGTTGGACCGAGGATATTCGACGGCACCGAAAGAGGAACCTGCTGCAGATGCGTCGCCATAGGATCCCGTGGGAAGGACGCCACCAGAATATCGCTGTAGGTCAGTGGACCCGGAGTTTGTCAGTACAGGCATCAGCTTGCCCCAGGATGCGGAACGCCCGGAGATCCAGAGAAGGGCCAGGAACTCATCAGTCCATGCAAACGCCGCCCCAGGATGCTGTGGAAGGGCACCACCGCCTGCTTGGACGCCCGTCAAAACCCAGGATCTCGAGGAAGTCTGGACGAATCCGAAGTCGAGATGGCCAGCCAGATGGCCGAGCGATATAGCGCTCCAAGATGAAAATTAAGGTCGACCTCCAGAAGCCACACAATCAAGATTACCAGCGTTTGGGCCTCCTAGAGACGAGTCCACGCCGCGCTAAAGCACCATCCCAGTTCACGAATCGTACTTATCTTATTGTGTATTATAGTCCATTCAGTTCCTTGTACTGAGGCTCTCTCCATTTAAGGAGCCTCTTACATACATATGTGTGTGTGTGTGTGTGTGTGTGTGTGTGTGTGTGTGTGTGTGTGTGTGTGTGTGTGTGTGTGTGTGTGTGTGTGTGTGCAGCTGGCCAAATAAATTCGCGGTAACCTTAACATCGAGCTGGGATTTTATCTAGTATCTCTGTACGATATATATGTATAATAATATAAACCCTGTTTTTATTTATCATTTCTTTTAATAATCTGATATCCGTCAACTATAATTAAGCCTAAATGGTTATCGATGCGTACATGTTATGGGAAAGGAAGGGAAAATTAATACCAGGCAACAATACCAGACGTTATTGCATGACAGTTTATCTTCTTTAAATATCACGTTTCCCGCGCTTTTCTGTCTTGGCGGGAGAATTGGTAACGACGCCCAATTACGTCTAAATTACAGACTAACTTTAGATAATCACCCAATACCTATTCAAAATTCTGCTAAAGTTCTTGGTCTATTCTTTCATCGTAGACTTAATTAGAAAGAATAAATGTCAAAGAGCACTAAATTTATTAAAGTGTATTGCTGCAAATAAATGGGGTGTTGATAAGAAAGTCTTTGCTAATGATATATAAAGCTCTGATTAGGTCTAAAATAGAATATGGGTCAATCGAGTATGGATCGGCATCGAGCTCAGTTTTGAAAGGTTTGGATGCTGTGCAGAATGCTTGTTTGCGTGTGTGTCTTGGAGCCCTGAAATGCACTCGTATCGAGCGTCTTGAGGTGGAGTCAGGAGTACTTCCCATCCGACTCAGACGCGGCCAGCAAGCGCTAATTTATGCCGCAAAGGTGGCTCGAAACCCGAGTCATCCTAACGTAAATGGTGGCATTTAGGCCCTTTGTCACGCGACTCCACGACGTCGTCGAGAAAGTCTGTATAGATTTCTCTACCATCGATACCCTGGTTCACTCAAACATAGCGCCATGGGAAACCCCCAGTTTTTCCATCAAGGAAGCTTCCATCACCTAAGGCCCTGGCGCCGAAAGTGGAGGCACGCCTGAGGTTCAGAGAGATTAAACATCTCCTTTTTTCATATACATATATATACCGACGGCTCCAAGGCAAATGAGTGTGTGGGTACGTGTGTATGGTCGACTGAATGTGAACTGAAGTTCAGACTGCCAAATCATACATCGATCTTTCTTGATGAACTTTTTCCTATTGATAAAGCTATAGATTCTGCACTGTCGACGACCCACGATAGAACAGTTATATTTTCAGATTCACCAAGTTCACTTAAAGCTATCAAATCATCAGAAACCACCAAAAATGAACTACTGGGTAATTTCATTAGTAAGCAACATGGTGCCTAACAAATCAATCAAGCTAACATGGGTACCAGGCCATTCTGGTATCCATGACAATGAACAGGCTGACAAGTTAGCCGGGTCAACTGGCGATCTGGACCTTAACGTAGTTCGTACAGTGTTTTGTGTTTCATTTATAAAAAGCAAATATACATCTGCGGCAAAGTGAGTGGACCAACCCAGACATAAGCAACAAACGCAAAACAGTAATAGAACCGTGGGACAGGGCCCACAAGAAAGACAGAAGAGAAGAGGTGGTGTTGGCGCGCCTGAGAGTCAACGCCACAAGACTAACACAGCTCACTCCATACACTGAAAAGAGATTTACGCCACTGTAACCCCATTGCACAAATCACCTGACAATAGCCCATTTTCTAGTAACCTGCCATCAGTACAACAACAGACAAACCTTAAAAAATACTTTTAGAACCAAAAATCTGTTATCAGATGATGAAAGAATATAATACTTTATGACCTTATGTAAGATCGATATAATGAATAGGATCCATTGGCTTAATAAGCTTGGCCACATGCTGCTGGTTGAAAGAAAGATAGAAAAAAAATGATACTCGCTTCTAGGTTTGGACAAGCTCAAGCTCATCCATTGTTAGATCACTGTAGTTCGTTCTGCTTGGTTGCTTGTTGAATTTCTTGGCTACCTACCAGCGGCCAATGGCCATTTAACACACCAGCCAAAATCATTAAGCTAATGGATCCTATTCACTATTTTAATCTATGTAAGGTCATGAAGTTTTGTCTTCCTTAAAAAAGCAATTACTTATTATTTTTTCATCATCTGCTATTAGATTTGATGTGGTAATTTTTTATTTCTGATTCGAAAATATTTTAATGGTTAATTCTGTTATTGTTGAATTTACGGCAAGTTGCTAATATATGGGTTATTGTGAGGTTGGTGTTGCAATCGTGGCACTGTGGAAGAAAGTTTTTTCTCAATACAGGGAGTGAGGTGGGTTAATCTAGTGGTATTGACCCCAAGACGGGCCAGCACCACCTCCTCCCTTCTTTCTTTCCTGTGGACTGTACCTCACATTTCTACTGTTGGTTTAATTTTATTGTCTATTTGTAAGTTGGTCCACTCACTTCGCCACAGATGAATTTTTTTTTGCTTTTATGAGACAAAACACCCAAGATTTGTACGGACTATGCTAAGGTCCAGAGCCGGATTTACTTAACTCTCGTAAATGCTGTCTCTCGTAACAGTTACGAGAAGTATCAGGATTCCTCAACTAGCGACGTTACGACCCATTTTCGAACGCCAAACAACGAGAGCGTAGGGGTCTCGTAACGTTACAACTTTACTTACTATCGTTAGGTGTCGTAGAGCTATATTTCCTAAAAGAACGGCTCGAACGACCAATCAACGTTAGCTCGGAAAAAAATCGACCAATCACAAGTCGTTAAACTACTGAATTGAGACAGCACTAATGAGCCTTACCAATAACAGTTTCTTGATGAAAAATTCACATTAAATGTGATTAAACAGTATTTCCAAATAGCGGAAAGTCATGAGCCTTTAATGCCAGCAAATATTTTTTTTTTCTAGCTAGAGTAGGTGCAATGGGTCACTTTCACCAGTAAATGCCTTCATTAATCTTCACCACCTTTATCAATAAACTCATAAATTCTTATATCTATATATATCTATAGCTATATCTATCTGTCTATCTATATATATGTAATAAAATCATAACACATATAAGTGTATATAATAAATACATAAATATATAATACACTATATATATATTTATATATATATATATATATAATATATATATATATATATATATATAGACACATACATACATATATATGAACACACACACACACACACACACACACGCGCGCGCAATATATATATAATATATAATATATATATAATACTATATATATATATATATATCACATATCTCTCTCTATCTCATTCTCTTCCTTATCGCTTAAAAAACATTTTGTTATAATTTCATAAAGAGATTATAATACACTATTACAAAGTTGTTAAAGTTAATTTTTCTAATTATTCATCAGTAAGTTAATCCCTTGCTTCCATAAATATATATATATATATATATATATATATATATATATATATATATATATATATATATTATATATATGTATATATATATATATAATATATTACATATAATTATAAATTATAATATATATTAATATTATATAATATATATATATATATATATATATATTAGTGTATTTAAGAGATGTACTTATATGTTGAAAACCTCTGTTATTTGCTGTTCTAGAGAAAAATAGTCATACTGATAGAAGTTGTACATTTTCATTAAAAATCGTTCCTGGTGATGTGAAACTCCTTTGATTCATGATAAACTGAGCTTGTTGAGTGATTTATATTAGGCCCACATCAACTGTTCCACGGCCTCCGCGGATCGGCAAGGATAAGTCCGATATGCGAAGCTTAGCCTCGGCCGGGCTATGACGGGCAGGTGCTGCTGACTCGGCGGAACCGAGTCCTTACCCGCCTGGGTGCCCAGCCACAGCAGTAACCTCCAGGCGACAGTTGCAACTTCTCGCGCCTGGGCGGGGCGCGAACCGCCGATCCCTCGGATGAGAGGCCAACACGTTACCACTGTGCTAGCCCGGAGGCTTAAAATGGCAAAGGCCCTCCTTATTTACATTATCCTTCTCTCTCTCTCTCTCTCTCTCTCTCTCTCTCTCTCTCTCTCTCTCTCTCTCTCTCTCTCTCTCTCTCTCTCTCTCTCTCTCTCTCTCTCATACATTTATTGATATAAGAGGAGTTGAGTCGCCACGATTACAAGTGGTTTCGGGCAATCGCTAGTCTGTCGTACGTAGACGTTTACGACCTCGGAAGTGTTTTGAAAATATGATCATTGCGAGAAACAGGAGAGTAGCTTGATTTATGATGTAAACAAACCGCATTCGATCTCGTACATGCGTTATTAAATCCGGCCCCAGATCACCAGTTGACCCGGCTAATTTGTCAGCTTGCTCATTGCCAAAGATACCAAGCGGCCTGGTACCAATATTAGCTTGATTGATTTGTTGGCACCATGTAGCTTACGAAATAATTACCCAGCAGTTCATTTTTAGTGGTTTCCTGATGATCTAATGGATTTAAGTGAACTTCACGAATCAAAAAAAAAATTATCCTGGGTCATCGATTGGGCAAAATCTAAAGGTTTATTAATCGCAAAAAGTTCGGCAAGGAAGATCGATGTATATTGGGCAGTTTTAACTTTAATTCACATTCAGTCGACGATACACTCGCTCCCACACACTCATCTGTCTTGGAGCCGTCGGTATATATAAGAATAAAGTTCATCCTCTGCGACAACGAGTACAAGTTTCAGTCCGACCGTTTCCTCCTGTAAGATGTGTCACCTGTAAAAAAAAAATAATAATAATAGATAAATAAATAAACGACGTGGATAGCAAGGAAACACATGACGGTGGCCAAAACCTTTTCGTAATAAGAATTATTTATTTTCTACCGCGTCATGTAAGGTCATTAGCGGCGTATTCAAAATATAGAGATAGCGTGAGGGTTGGGGCCAAAGCCCCAGGTGAATAAGTGCTATATAACATCAAAGGTTATAAGGTGCTATCGTAAAGTATAGTTGCGAAAATGGTTAGGAATGATTTAATTTGGGTAAAGTTACAGGTGGAACAGTACTAGAGGGCAGTATAGTAGTGAAAAGGGTAGAGAGGGGTAGCTGATGGGGTAAAGATTGTTACAAGGGGAAGGAGTTGAGGGAGTAGGGACCACTATGATAAAGTATTGTGGCAAAAATGGCAAAATGAGTTAACGATTAGGATAAGTGGGCAGAATATAGGGATGGAAAAAAGGAAAAGGAAAGGAGAAAAAAAAATCATGCAAAACTAGTTGAGGCGAGGGCTGAGGACCAAGCCAGGTGTGATCCCCACATTGGGCCTCAGTCCCCATCTCCTAGCCCCCACCCCGGAAAAAATGAACAGGGTTGGGGGGGGGGGGGCTGAAGAATTAGTACGGTAATACAGCGAAAAAAATCTTCGGCACAGGTGTGTGCTTTCGTGCTTTTTCCTTCGTTGACTTGTTTAAAACTTCAGCTTCAATCATCCACTTTAAGTGCGTGCGTGAAGACACGGATTGGTATTGTATAGTATTTTCCATAAAGATTGTTTGTATGGGTAGAACATGCACATGAAAGGCCCTTTAAACAATTGTTTACATAAATTGGTTAACTTCCCTCTGAGGAAAGCTACAATTTTTTTTCATTATCCTTACAGATCATTCCATACTCTGACGTTCAAGTCTCTACTTCCAGTTCTACAAGATCATTTACTATCCCATTATCAACAACAATGAGTTATATATGAAAATCATAACTTTAGAGAACAATTATTATTATCAAAGGGAGAAATTCGGTTTGCACTTAGCAGTGGACAGGAGGCATATTTCTAGCCCTATAGGAATAAACTTGGATATAGAGAAAGTGTGAAGTAGAATTAATAATTCTCCAGTGCAAAATTTGAAATTGACAATTCAATACAATACCTTCTTCTGGATTACATATGCGCTCCTGGAGATATAAACCTTCTATGCATGTTGCAATGTGTAATTATGCATTTTCATTCATATCTTTTCAAAGTAGTGAATAAATTCATTAGAGATGAAATGAAAACTGTTTTCTTTAATCTAGTCATAAATCTGATCACAGCTGTTACATATTAAAGTATTACTTAGGCTCAACTCATTTTTCTACACAGTTCTATAAAACCTTTGAATCTTTTAATTTCCCCATAAAACACTATTGTTTCACATTAATTTTGGTATTTTCTTGATCCAAGATTTTGCGTAAGTTTTCTCAGAAGTCTATGTATTTATGTATATATCTTTAACATCACAGATTTCATTCTCTAAATTATTTTGTTGCCAGAACACAGTATACTCCATTGAGAAGAGTACATACTTTTCAGGGTGGGCCGTGTGGTCTGTTAATAAGAGATATGGTACTACTTACCAAATGGATAATCTAAACTCATTTTTCCATAGAAATAGTTTTATTCATATTCCTTCTGCATATATATTTTCATATATTAAAATATATTGTTTCTTAGCGAACAAGTACAACATTCCAAAAGCAATCTACAAAGTAGTCTCATACAATTCAAAAAACCTATACATTTGCTTCTAAGATTATCTGACTATCATATTTCATTGTGAGAAACCTCATTTTTTAACTATCAAGCAGTAATTATAATGATCACAGACAGCCAGCCAACAAAATGGGAGAATATGCATGCCGTTAAGTAATACAAAATTAAGTTCAATCCACACTTTGTATTACAGTTTCGTTAGTAAGGTAATACTATAATTTTGTCATGTGGAGGATGTGTATAACGAGTGTGGTTAGCTGAAAGCATTGTTGTTTTAATAGAATATTTATCAACTATTTAAGCCAGTCAATTAGCAGTATATACAAAATATAATATAGTATGACACACATGAAGCACTTACAAAATCAATGGAGAGTATGCTGATTATTTTTGTACTTCATAATATATTTGTAAGTACATGTTTATACAAAGCCGAGTAACATTAAAATACATTTAGCTTATAAGATTCAGATAACTTTTCTTTCCTTTTTTTACTTAACTGTACTTCAGATTTTAAGTTTGTTTTAATTCAGCTATATATTCTTTGTAACATATTCTTACCTTGGCTGTTTTTTTAAATATATAAATGGAACTTTTGAACAATTCTAAATTATATGGATCTAAATCAACACTAAAAATGACCTGTAATAAGAATGCTATGATAATAGTTATTGTACAATGTTCACATTAGTCTCCTTTAATTTCATTCTATTTAAAAAGAAAAAGAAAATGGAGACAGTAAAACAACGTCTTATACTAAAATCCTTTAGGATATCCGGTAAAATATGTTTAGAAAGAAAAAGTACTTGTCCGTGTCAATTTAGCCAGCTCTATTACCAGTAAATATATGGGCCAATCTCAAATACCAAAAAAAAAAAAAAAAAAAATATGTTTGTGCATTACAATAATCCAAAGGAATAGCATTTACCATATCTAAAGCACTACCTGTTATCACCAATGAAATCAGTCATAATTAATGAAATCACCAGAACAGGTTTAATACCTGTGATCACATGTTGTACATTTTAATTCTTTAGCAACTTACTGACCTGCACAAATACATACAATTCCTCTTAGCAGCCTCTCATATTTTACATATTAAATTACATTTGAATGGTTTCCCTAACAATTTCCTTACTCCAGATGCTCAGTTTTTGCTTTTTCCTTATCAGTGAAACATCATTCCTCTGCCATCTTGACTTCATAACATCCTTTCAAGCATCAACTTAAATCACAGTCAGATGAATTTAGCCTTCAACAGAACCTCCATCTATGTGATTCTTCTTATGAAATTGGGAGAAATAAGTACTTTCAAGATGTAATTTCAATGCCTTTTTTTCCTTTTTTAGACTACAAAATTCAATGACAAATTCGATTCAACATTAAGTACTTCTACTCCTTGGGGCACAATTATTCTCAGCAATCTAGTACTCTTACAATCCCAAACAATTTTGATGGATCTTAGGATTTTTTAAATGATCAGTAGTAGTTATGATAATAATGAGTAGTAGCTAAGCAGTATAAGAACAATAATAAGAATGGAAATAAAAAAACAGTTCATACATTTTATAACTAATTACAAAAATAATAGCAATAGGAAAAAAAATTAATATGAATAATATCAACAAAAAAATTAAATAAAATTATTATTATTAATATGATTATTCTCATCAGTCAATGTGGCAGTATCATTGATAGTCATAGTATATCAAGTGTTGAAATAGCTGTCTAGTTCTCTTTGTAGCACAAGAGAAATAGTAGAAAAGATAGTAGTCCACTGCACATTGCAGAAGCAGTATATTCCTATTAAGAATTTTTAAATAAAAATTAAGAGAGAAACTAATATGTTCCCCAAATTTCAGAAACTGATTATGAAGCAATAATCTTTTACAAATGCAAAGGATGAGATGGCTTAGTTGGCAGAGGTTATGTAAAGCTCAGACCTTGTCATTTATTTCAGAATAAAACAAGCATATTGTTCTACAGCATTGTGAGAGAATTACATATTCACTAATTAGGGAACATGGGAAGTTCAGCATATTACCCCTTTCACTATACACTCAGTCAAACATCAAACAAGTACATAGTACAGCACTACTCCAATCACTGAACAAGTTGTATACAAACATTTAGTTTCGAATTCTTCTGTATCTATCCTTTTCTGGAATAGATGATAATGACAATCTATTTAGGAAAACATCACACTGTCTGAGCTCTATTCAAATCTTAGAAATTATAAATACAACCATTTGCAACAGAAAAAAGGAAAATGTTTGAGCAACACAAGGACAAATGATAACAAGACATCCAAGTGAACATGACTGGTAATGGAGCATCACCCTGAGGACACCAGAACAACCCGCAGATGAAACCAAATGATCTGAATTACCAATATCTCTTTCACGTTTCAATTCATCAAAAATATCCAACAAAACCCAAAGGATGTGACAAAACAACAGTGGTATCACAGCCTACACGAAGCTAAATTATCCCCTCGCATCTCTAAACCAAAATATAAGAAGACATTGGTAACCTTAAAAATTAAGATACAAGCATACACACATGCATCCTTACAGACAATCATAGCACAGAAGGAATTTTGAGCCAGTGGTCTTTTGGAGTTATCAATATGAATAAGAAGAATCAAGAAAAAAACATGAAAAAAACTTCACAGAGTTTTTCATAGAGAGCTTATGTAAGTTGGTAACTTGGTAAAACACATGAAAAAATGTATAAGTGAAAGTGAAATTTTGACAAATGCAAAAATGTAGAAAATGATACATGAAGTCCCCTAAGAAAATGAAATGAAATAAAGTATATCTATATATTTTTTTTCAATATATATTTTCACTATCCTACCCTGCTTTGAAGAAGAAGAAAAAAACTTTGATTCTTAACAAAGAACAATCATAATTATGACATTCAATTTTACTTGTTAAACTACAAAATAATAATGATGAAAACAACAAAAATAATACCTTTTAAAAGATAAAACCACTTTAACCAGATACATATTCAGACACTGACAAGATGATGAAAAAAATTGTTTAAAACTATACACAAATCTTATCACACACTATAGTAGGAATCAGGGGGGCATATCAAATCCCAAGCATTCTACCTCACAACATGAACATGAACCTAAAGATACTCAACACAAACCTATGTTCACTTATAAGCACCATGACTGGCAAATGGAGATATTTTTATTTGTATATTTTTTGGCAGGGGTTGGGGGTGGGTGGTATATAAACTACCAGGCGGTCACCGTCATCTTTGAGCAATAAAACTGATTGGTTTAATTAACATAACGTCGAATAGAAGACTTACAACTAACTACCTAGAAGTAAAGATTGGAGATATTAAACAAACCATACTACCATTATTCATCACAAGGCTGAAAAAGCTCACTAATCTGAAACAAAAATGGTACTTAGAAGCACTTATATCAGCTGCTTACTAAGTGAAAAAAATAAACTAAAGAAAACAACTTTTTTCTATTCATCCCATTTCATGATGTTTTGATGTAAAACAAAGTGAAGAAACAAACAGACTGTAACAGGGAATGACTTTCCCTTACAAAATTTCTTTATAAAATCCTTCACTTACCCAGCAAAAGTATGTTCTAAGCTATGTGTAAACATTGCTCAGTAATCAGATATATTAGTCTGGTATACCTGAACAACTTTATCTTCATAGCAAGCCAAATAACACAAGAAAAATAAAAACTCATTTTTAATAATGACTTCTCTCCTAAATTTCATTATTCACATACATCATGACAAAAAAGTTTCTTTTTCTGTGCTCTATTTCCATGCCTATTTGGAAAGATCAGATCACAGCATGGGACCTATTCAAATCAACACTGATGTCCTTGCCATAATCTGAACAATGCCTATATAGTGAAGGCATAGAAAAATCAGAATAACCATTCTATATAATAAATGAGACTATTTTTCATCTCTTTCAGCCATTGTGTAGTCAGATCTTATATTCAACATACTTTAACAATATTTAATAATACATATATGTTTATATACATACTGATTTACAACAGCAGTGCATCTAATATACTCACAGCATAAAATAATTATATTCACTTGAATGGAAGGCAGTTTTCAGTTATATTCTTCTTTTGCTGAGAATGCACTTGGTAAGACTTAAAACTTGACAGTAGCCAATATTCTATCTACAGCAGAAATATGTACAAATTACATTATATGTTGAAGAAAAAGAAAAAAAAAAAAAAGGAAAAATACTCTTGAGGAGTTGATTCAATTATCAATATTCTCAAGAATGCAACAATAACTTGTAGTTCAGGCTTCTGCTCTAAGAAACCCTGAAGACTGGTTCTAGTCTTCTGTAAATACCATGTCTACAGCTTATAAACCATTCATTTCATAACAAAAGGAAGGTCCGTGTTCACTTTTGACACACTACCATATCTAATACCCAAAACGGTTTTCATCTTTCAATCAAATCATTTATTGTAAATTACTACACAGTAGTTTGCATGGTAAAGAATAAGAAGCTTATATTAAGGGTATATAGATATTATAGCAATGCTATAATATCTATATACTGTTAATTTAAGCTAAAATATAATTCAAACTTGCTTTAGTCTTTTCAATCTTTATGAAGAAAATCTAGTTGTTCTTCATACTGTTGGTTTTTTGCTACACATTCCTAAAATGCAGCTATTCAGTAAACTATGCTCTTAAGAATATTCTACGACAAGGGACCTTTGTGAAGATCATTCAGCAAATAACACCATTAAAAGAGGAACACATGAAAGTCTTATGACAGATCATATAGCTAGAGTAAGATACTGTTTATGAATAATAGCTATTAAATAATCAAATGCAAAAAATTCTTAATCAACTTTTGTTGTTATTGCTTTACCAATACAAATAAAAAATGGTAACTGTACTGTTCCATAACAGGAAAGTATATCAATAAAGAAATACGTTCTCAAAAATTTGTTATGAAACATTCTCTTTTTCATGCAATGTAGCACATTGCCTTGGGCACCTAAAGTCATTATCTGAACTCAACTACATCAATAATTATCATCTGCAAAATTACATGAGCAGTAAATATGTATAATATCCGTTTTTTAAAACATCTCTTGGTAGACTACTAACAACACCACAATATCATGTCACCATTGATAAACTGATCTATAGTTTGAAAAATCATCTATTGTTAATTTCATAACAACTGAAAAAACTTCTTAACAACTTTCTTAGGTTCTTTGATAAATCATAACTCTAAATGAAAATAAGATTTTTACAAAAGAAAGTCTGGTGCTTCAAAATTTGACACGTACTTTAAAGGGCAAAAATGTATCAGTTGTGCCCACAAAACTTCCCACAGCAATGAATCACAATGGTTTATAAGCATGTAAATACAGTCCTTTCAAGCAATACTGCAAAGCCACAGGATTATGCATTATACTATGCAACATTCACATCTCATAGCAAAGGATATCATATATATCTAAGTTAAATCCATCTAAAAGATGCCAAATAGATAATTATATACAGACATTTTCCAAAATAACAGCAGATCTCTGAAACAGCTGAGGTTCTTCTTGATTTGACAAGACACAGTAAAAGGGAAAGTGGGACAAATTTACCTGTTGGTCTTGCTATGCAGCAGTCTACTAATCTCTCCTGCCAGATCTGATCAATAAACAATTTTGAAAAATAATAATTAAAAAAAAATCTGGTAAACTGATTCAGTGTCTGCTGATTTTAAAAGAAAAAAAGTTCCAAATATCAGTTTCATACTGTGCATATTTCAATGCAGACAATAATACCAATGTGGTACATGAGACTATTTCTTTTCCCCTATCGAAATGCAGAAGACCAGCAACTAGTAGCTATGCAACTAGTTCTATACAATTTGAGATAACAATAATTTTCCCTTCACACTTGCTATAAGTGTGCCTTCACCAAACTGAAGGTACTGCTCTGATGCAGGTTCTCACTTCCCTCATGGGTAGGCAACCAGAAAGTTTCCCCAAGGCATTGTCACATCACAGCTTCTTCCACATCCCTGGGGCTCACATTAGATAGTGGCCTAGTGCTCGCAAGCCATGGAGTAGCTCTGCCTGCAAGCGACCTTCCAGCACCAGGACCATCACATGAACCTGTGACAAAGGGAAAAGGCTTGTAATGTTATGGTCTGGTGTTGCATTTCCTGTAAGACTGAACAGTCAATAAGTTGAATAAATCAACTTTGAACAACTGCACATTGTGGATAATTTTCAACTGATACCACAGATAGCTGATTTAATATGATGAATTGGATTCTTTCAGCTCCAAACAACAGTATTTGTTGGAGACTTTAATAAAGAAATGAAGAAGAAAAAAAAAAATGAAAAAAGAAAGAGTAGAGAATTAGGATGAAGTAGCTTAGCAGGGAGGGTAGATACCAATATTAAGATGGAAATAAGGCAAAAGAAAGAAAGAAAAAAAAAAAAATACAATAAAACCATCTTTACTTTTAATAATCATAATGATAAAAGTGGTAATTAAAAAAGCAAAAAGTATCTGAAGAATGATAAAAAGAAAGGAAAAGGAGGAGAGAAATACGAATCAGAAACAGAAAGAGATAACAATGAATAAGATAATGGAATAAAATACTAATAATAAAGATGCTGAAATAATAAAAATAATCCATACCACATAAAGCAGGAAATATCGTCACCCACACAACTTACCAAACCTTACTTCTATTCAGGAAAAAATCCTACCACTGACCTTTTCACTGTTGAGGAAGCCCTTCATGATGAAAGGAGACGCCTCTAAGGAAGATAATCTCTCGGGAAAGCAAGTGACAGTCTTGAGGAACATCTTCAGGTTCCTCTCCAACAGCTGATTGATCTGGCTGTAGTCATAGTCATCGTGTCTGTTTGGAGAGAGGTCATCTTTGTTACATTT
>NC_051396.1:21134536-21152036 GCF_015228065.2 Penaeus monodon | reverse complement strand
TGGTTGCTGTCCCATCTTTGTATATATCTTCTTTGTATATAGCTTCCAGTATACAGAGTCAAATGCATTTTCGTAATCGATGAATGCCATACACAATGGTTTCCTATATTCGTTTATTTTTTCCTTTATTTGGGTGAGCGTGTGGATGTGGTCTGTTGTTGAGAATCCACTGCGAAAGCCTGCTTGTTCTCTAGGCTGGTTAGAATCCAGACGGTCAGAGATGCGAGTTGTGATGACTTTTGTGAATAGTTTGTAAGCAGCTGAAAGGAGGCTTATTGGTCGGTAGTTTTGTATCAAAATAATTGTTGCATTTTTCCAGGCTTTCGGAGTTTTCCCGTTGATAAGGCTTTTGTTAAAAAGATTGGCGAGTTTCACTGTTGCAGTTTCTTCTGCATCTATTATAAGGTCTATACTGATTCCATCTTCACCTGGTGTTTTCCCTCTCTCCATGCCTTTAAGAGCTCTTTTTATTTCTTCTGTTGTAATGCTAGGGACGTCTCTAGTTACCGCATTCGCTTCTATCCATGGCTGTTCATTTGAGTTGTATAGATCTCTGTAAAAGTCCTCCACTACTCTTATGATATATATATATATATATATATATATATATATATATATATATATATATATATATATATATATATATATAATATATACATACATATACATATATACATATTTATATATGCATACATATACATAGTGTGTGTGTGTGTGTGTGTGTGTGTGTGTGTGTGTGTGTGTGTGTGTGTGTGTGTGTGTGTGTGTGTGTGTGTGTGTGTGTGCTTATACGTATGAAGGATTGAATGCACTGGCGCATTGATATGGATAAATAACCCCCCCCCCCCTGACCAGGACTCGAACCTCTGCCACTCCAAGAATGACCCAGTGATCAACCCCACCTAACCACACGACCCACTAAAAGGAGAGTGCAACTAGGATCTTACTAACTCCACAGACATTACCTTCTCGTACTGGATTAATGATGTTTTACACACATTCCCCATGGGCACCCGGGGGAAAATGAGTTAGATGTGCACCCCCTCCCCCCCTCCACTCCTGCCACTTACATCAATAGCGCGTCTTAAACCCCCCTCCCCCATCACCCCATCCCTACAGCGCACATCGCCATACATTCCTCGGCAAGTAAACCACGGTGAATGGGTTAGCTCAAGGTCACTGTTCTTGGCACTCACAAGGCGCTCGGTCGTACACTTGGGGCCGCTCCTCCTCCTCCTTTTCTCTCCTCCTTTTTCTCCTTCTGCCTTTTCTCTCCTACTTTATTCTCTCCTTCTCCTTCGCCTTCTTTTCCTCCTCCTCCTCCTCTCCTCTCCTCTCTTCTCTTCTTCTTCTCTTCTTCTTCTTCTTCTCTTCTTCTTCTTCTTCTTCTTCTTCTTCTTCTTCTTCTTCTTCTTCTTCTTCTTCTTCTTTTCCTTCTTTTTTTCATCCTCCTTTTTTCTCTTTCCCCTTCCCCTTCACCTTCACCTTCACCTCCTCCTCCTCCTCCTCCTCCTCCTACTCCCCCACCCCCCTCATCCATTACCGCCGTCCAACCTTGCCTCACTACTACACGCCGCGGACAGTGTCGCGAAAATGATTATTCATACGGACTATGTTATGAAGCAATCAACTGCATCGGACTCTCAAAGAGCGATGCGAAGGATGAGAGAATGAGGAGGAGAGGTGAAGATTGGCTGATGAAGGCGAGGAAATATATAATAGACAGGAGATAATGTTAAAGAAGAGAGTGAGGAGAGGGAAGGAGAGAATGAGAAAGAGAAAGAAAAGAGAGGAAGGGGGAGGAGTGATAGATAGATTATAGAGAGGCAAAAAATAGATATAAAGAAATATATAATAGAGTTTAGAGAAAAAATGGGTTTAAAGAGAGAGGAGGGAGGGAGAGGGAACAATAGAAAAGAGATAGGGGAAAAGAGAAAGAAAGAAAGAAAGAATGGGGCCCCGGGATACTAAAAAAGAAGTATAAAAAGGGGCCCCCCCCCTCCACCCCCCCACCCCCCCCTTCCCTTTCCCCTCCCTTCCCCCCTCCTCCCCTCCCGCAGCCCCAAATGGGAACCCCAAAAGGGGACTCCGTATGGGGGCTTTTCCCGGGTCGGTCTGGGTCTGTGGCGGTCGGCGGTCGGCGGTGGGCCGGGCGGGCTGCTTTTCCTTTGGGGGGGGGGGAGGCCCCGCTGGGAACGGCCCCCCGGGCTCCCCCTTTTTCATAGTGAGAGGACGAGACTTTTGGCCTAAAAAAAAACCCCTCTACAAAAAGGGGCCACTTTTTTTTCCTCCCCCCTTTCCTTTTCCCCCTTTCCCTTCCCTTCGTCACCCCTTTTCCCCTTTGGGTTTACCCTTTTTTCCCCCTTTTTTTCCCCTTTACCTTTCCCTTTTCCCCCTTACCCATTTTTTTTCTTTCTTTTTTCCCCTCATTTTTCCCGAGTTTTTCCCCCCCTTTTCCCCCCCTTTTCCCCTTTCCTCCTCCTTTCTTCCCCCTCCCCCCTTTTCAAAATGGTGGGGCCCCAAATTAACTTTTCCCCCAAAAAAAGGGGAAACCCGGGGAAAGAAAAAAAGAAAGGGAATGGAGAGGGGGGAGAAAATAAAAACGGGAGAGGAGGGGAGACCACGGGGAGAGAGAGACCAAAGAGGAGAGAGAGAGGACGGAGAAGGAGGAGGAAAAGAGGGGATGAGCCCCGAAAAGACGGCGGGGGAGAGAGGGCAGGAGAAAATGAGATGGGAGAAGAGATAGAGTAGGATGATAGTTTAGGGCGAGAGAGAAAAAAAAGAGGGGGGAAAAAGGGGGAGAGGGCGAGGAAGGGGGAGAGAGAGTTGGCGGTGAGGGGGGCGGGGGCCGAGAGGAAGAGGAAGAGTTGGGGAGATGAGTAGGAAATGGATGTGGGATATTAATATTATAATATATTATATTTTTAATTGGAGGGAGGAGGGAGAGAGGGGAGGGAGCAGGGGGGGAGTGGGGGGGGGCCCCCCAACGCCCTTCATTCCGGGAGGGGGTTTCGGGGGGGAACCCCCGGTTTTAAAACACAGCCTTTTTTTGCGTCGCCCTTTGCCATGGGGGTTTTAGGGGTTTTGGCGGGGGGGGGGTTTGGGGGGGGTGAGGGGGGTGGGGGGGTGAAAAGAAAGGGGAGGGGGGGGGTGGGGGGGGGGGGGAAAAAGGAGAGGGGGGCGGGGGGGGGGGCCCCGAGGGGGCCCCCCCGGGTTTTTTTTTTTTTTTTTTTTTTTTGGGGGGGGGGGGGCCTTTTTGGGAATTGGAGGAAGGGAGGTTTTTTTTTGGGGAGGTTTTTTTTTTTTTTTGGGGGGGGGTTGGGAAATTTTTCCCCCCCTTAACCTTCCTTTTTTTTTAAAAACCCTTTCCCGGGGGGGGGGGTTTTCCCCCCTTTTTTTTCCCCCCCTTTTTTAAAAAAAAAAAAAAAAATTTCTTCCCTCCTTAAAAAAAACCCCAACAAAAAAATTTCTAGGAAAAGAACATTTTTGTTCCTTTTTTTTTTTTTTTTTTTTTCAATTTAAAAAAATTAATCTAATTAAAAAAAGAAAAAGGGGGAAAAGGCCCCCAAGGGGGTGGTGAGAGGAGTAGGTGGATGGGGGGGGGAAAAAGGAGAGGGGGGGGGGGAAACAAATTTCCCCCAAAAAAATATTTTGTGGTTTGCCTTTTTTTCCCCCTCTACAGACGGGGGGGAAATTTGGGAATAAATTTTCCCTGCCAAGAATGAAACTTTTTTTTTTGGTTTTTAATTCAAAGGGGCTAAAAAGAGCATCCCAAGAGAAAAAAATTTTCCGTGAATTTTGGCGACAAAAAAACATTTCCGGGGGGGGGTTTCCCCTAAATGAAAAAAAAACAGTGTTTTGGGGGGGTGTGTGGGGGGGGGGGGGGGGGTGGGGGGCCGTGTATGTGAGGCGGTCGCCGGGGGTGGGTTGTGGGGGTGTATGAAATGTAAATAATAAAAAATTTTAAAAATTTTTATAAAAAAATAGAATAAATATATTTATAGGGACATAAAATTAATAATATATATTACTATATAATATATAAATATAAACACTTTTATAAAAAAAGTCCATGGCCCGAAACAAAGGTAAAAGATGCGGCAAATGAGAGGCCCGGGAAGAGTGCCCAAAGGGAACGAAAAAAAACGGGCCCCGCCGGGGCCCTTTCGTCTCTTTCACCCAAAATAACCCTTTGAAAACCCCAGCCCCCCCCCCCCCGCCCCCCCCCCCTCCCCCCCCCCCCCCTCATTCGTGGAAAAAAGGGAAAAAAAAAAAAAAAAAAAAAAAAAAAAAACTCGTATTCCCCCAGGGTCGTGGGGACCCTTGGGGGGGGGAAAACACGAAAGGACCGGGAAAGGGCCTTGGGCGTCTTGAAAAAGGTATTCTTCCCTCTCCAGCCCTCGTTTTCCTTTTCCCCTTTCTCTCTTCTTCTTCCCCCCCTCAGGTCGGTTTTTTTTCCCCTTTTCCCCTTTTTCCCTTTGGTACTTGTCCCCCTCTTTTTTCGGTTTTCCTTTTTTTTTCCCCTTCCTTTTTTCTTTTCTTTCCCTCTTTTTCGGTCCCCCCTTTTAAAAATTTAACCCAAAAATTCATTTATTTTTCCCTCAAAACCCCCCCTTTCCCCTTTCGTTCCCTTTTTTCCCCTTTTTGCTCTCCTTTTTTTAAAAAAAAAACCCCCCGGGGCCCCGGGGCCCTAAAACCCTTTCCCCGGCCCCTTCCTTCCTTTCCCCCCTTTTCCCTTTTCCCCCCTTTCCCCCCCCCTTTTTCTCCCCCCTTTTGCTCTTCCCCCCCCCTTTCCCCCCTTTCCCCCTTTTTCCCCCCCCCCCCTCCCCCGCTCCGCCCAAACCCTCTCCCCCCCCCCCCCCCCCCCCCCCCTTTTTTCCCCCTCTTTTCTTTCCCCCCCCTTTCCTTCTCTTTTCTCTCTTCTTCTCCCCTATCCTTCCCCCTCTTTTCCCCTTCCCTTTCTCCTCCCCCCCTCTTTTTGGTTTTCCCCCCCCCCTCCCTTCCCCTTTTCCCCCTTTCTTCTTTCCCCCCCCCTCACCCCCTCCCTCTCCCCCCCTCTCCCCCCCTCTCTCTCTCTCTTCCTTCTTTCCTTTCTTTTTTCTTTCTTTTTCCCTTTTGTCTTTCTTTTTCCCTCTTTTCCCCTTTTCTCCCTCCTCTTTTAATTTTTAATATTTCCTTCCTTTCCCCTTTTCCCCCTTCTATTGCCCTTTTTTTCTCCTTCTCTGTTGTCACTCCCATTTCCCTTGTCCTTTCTCCCCCTGTTCCTCTCCCCATCCAAACCCGACTAAAATCCCAAAGAACAAACCCCGTCTAATCCCGGGGATTTGCTCGCATTTCCAAGACATAAACAAACCCCCCCCATTTTTATTTCAGCTGGCGGCTCTACAAAGGTTCTAAAATACCGGGAAAAATTTCCCGGCGTTTTTACTTATGATCACACGACGCGTACCAAAAAAACTTTTAAAAAAAAAAAAAAATCATGCGGGACTCTAGTGTCTCAGTTTGCATTCAGTCTTAACATAGGTTCTTTCTAGTACTCATTATGGCGAATACTTAAATACTGATTTTTTTCCGGGCGAGACTATCCCGGGAAAACTCACGCTAAAAAAGCAACTGGGAAAAAAGCCAAATACTAGCGGTAAAGATGACGAAAAGAAAACAATGAGAAAAAAATATATAAAAGGAAGTAAACAAGAAGTGAAGAAACAAAGAAGGTAGAAAAATTACAAAAGAAAGAGAAGAAAAAAAAAGGAAAAGAAAAAGAAAAAGAAAAAGAGAACATAAAAGTAAAATGAAAAAAAATATATATATAAAAAAAGGAAAAAGAAAAATAATAATAATAACAGCTCCCACTCAAAGACTGTGCAATCCCCTTAGTCACAGAAGGTACCGCCTCTGCTCGCCCTCCGGGAAACCCAACCCCGAGACCCAAAGCAGGTGCACGGGGGGAAAAAAACGTAAAGCCATAGTAGCCCTCTGACCCGGGGTTTTTGAACCCCGAGGAAAAGAATGGGCGGCTTGCGAGGAGTGCCATATGATACCTCCATAGACAGTCAGGGAGGGAGTCGAGAAGGGAAGAATAGGGAGAGAGAGAGAGAGGGAAGAAGGAGGAGGGAAACGGAACTGAAAGGGATAAAAGGAAGAACGAAAGGAGGAAAGACGGGGGGAAAGAAGGTAGGAAAAAAGGGAGGAAGGAAAGAATGGAGGAAAATGAGGACTGGGAAGGGAGGAATAAGAAAGAGAAAGGAGGAGGAGGAGGAGGAGGAGGAGGAGGAGGAGGGGGGGAAAAGAGAGAGAGAGGAGAGAGAGAGAGAGGGGAGAGAGGGGGGGAGAGAAAAGAGGAAGGAGAGAAGAGAGAGAGAAAGAGAGAGAGAGAGAGAGAAGAGAGAGAGAGAGGGGGCAGGGCGGGAAAAAACCTTTTCCCGGGGTACGAAAGAGATGGTTGTAAGTCGACAGAAGCGAGGAGGTGTAGAAAAGGTGAGTGAGTGAGCAATGGGTGAGAGAGAGAGAGGGGGAGAGAGGGAGAGAGAGAGAGAGGAAAAGGGGGAGAGAGAGAGGGGAGAGAGAGGAGAGAGAGAGAGAGAGAGAGGAGAGAGAGAGAGAAGAGGGAGAGAGAGAGGAAGGTGAAAAAACCTTTTTCACGGGTACGGGAAAAAGGGGGATGGTGTAAGTCGAAAGAAGGAGGTTTTTGTAAAAAAAGGTAAAGTGAGTGGGGCCAATGGTGAGAGGGAAAAGAGAAGGAGAGAGGGGAGACGAGAGAGAGAGAGAGAGAAGAGGGGAAAAGAGAGAGAAGAGAGTGAAGAGGGGAGAAGGGAGAGAAGAGAGAAAAAAAAGATTTTCCCAAAACAATTTTTTAAAAAATCTCCCAAAAAAATCCCCCTAGCAGAACCCCCCCTTTCCCTATTATCAGAATACGAACGCCCATATGGTCTGAGGGCAACTTCAAATTTTTAAAAACTTTATTTTACAAATGATGATGGTAATAGGGGGCAAAGCACGACAGACTTAACTTTGCAGAAGAAGGTGAGGGAAAAAAGAAAAATGGGTTAAGAGAAAAAAGAGGAAAAAGGGAAAAAATAGAGGAAGAAGAAAAAAGAAGAAGAAGAAGTAGAAGAAAGAAGAAGAAGAAGAAGAAGGGAAAAAAAAGGAAAAAGGGAGAAAAAAAAGTGGAAAACAGATGAAAGGAGGAGGAGGAGGAGGATATGTAGGAGATGATGGTGACGAAAGAAAGATAAGAAAAAAAGAGAGAGAAATGTTATATTCTTCCTTTTTATTACTCTTTTCCTTTATGTGTCTCGTTTTTTATTTGCTTTCCTCCCTCTTCTTATTTCCTTCCCTTTCGTCATTTTATTCTGTTTCCCCCCCTTTTTCCCCTTTTCTCTCTTCCTTTTTTTTTTCTCATCCCCTTTTTCTTTTTGAAATTTTTCCTTCATTTCCCCTTTTCCCTTTTTCATGTTTCCTCTGCCTTTTCCCCCCTTTTTTCTCTCCCCCCTTTCCCCCTCCTTTCATCTTTCTTTTTCTCTTTTTTTGCACTTAATGTTCATATTTTTCTTTCTCCCCTTTCCCCTGTCCGTTTTAATTTTTTCTTTTGAACACGAAAGAAACGAGTAGACGAAAAAGAATAATAAATAAAAAATAAATAGAAAAAAAATAAAAAAAAAAAAAATAGAAAAAAAACACGGGAAAAGTAAGAGGAAAAAAGAAAAGAAATAAAAAAAAACGAAAATATAAAAAAAAAAAAGGTTTTAGGGGGGGGATAAAACAAAAGGAAAAAAAACCAGCGGCAGGGCCCGGGAAAGCCTCCCGCCTCGGGGCCCCCTTTTGGGAAAGGGCCCCCCGCAAACCCCGGCCCCCAAACCCCCCCCCCCCCCCCCAACCCCCTTCCCAAAAAACCACCCATTTCCCCCCCCCCCCCCCCCCCTTTTTCCCCCCTTCCCCGTTTTTTTTTTTTTTTTTCCCCCTTTTTCCTTTGCCCCCCCTTCCCCTTTCTTCTCCCCCCGATGTTTTTTTTTTTTGTTTTTTTTTCCCCCATCCCCTTCTTTTTCTCTTTTTTATCCTTCCCTTCCTTTTTCCCCCCAAAATGATTTCTTTTCCCTTTTCCTTTCCCCTTTTTTCCTTGCCTTTCCCCTTCCCTTTTCCTTTTTTTCTTTTTTTTCCCTTTCCTGGTTTTTTCCCTTTTTCCCGCCCCTTTTTTAAAAAAAATTTTTTTTTAATCTTCCTTTTTTCCCCCCCCCCTTTTTTTCCCCCGTTTTTCCTTTCCCCTTTTGCCCCCCTTTTTCCTTTTTCCTCCTTCCCCTCTTTCCTATTTTTTACTCCCAAACTTATTTAAATTTTTCCCCCCTTTCCCCCCTCTTTCTTTTTTTTCCTCTCTTTCTCCCCCTTTTCCCTTTCCCCATTTCCCTCCCTTTTTCCCCCCCCTTTCCCCCTTTTCTTTTCCCCCATCTTTCCCCCCTTTTGCTCTTCCATCACCCTTTTCCCCCTCCCAAATTTTCCCCTTTACCTCTTTTCCTAATTCCCCTCCCCCCCCCCCCCCCCCCCCCCCCTGCCCGGGGTACACCCCAAAAACCCCCCCACCAAATCCCCCCCCCCCCCTCTCTCTCTCTTTTCTCCCCTCTCTCTCTCCTCTCTCTCTCTCTTCTCTCTCTCTCTCACACACCCCAACACCCACACACACACACACACACACACACACACACACACAACACACACACCCCAAAATCCCCACACAACACATACATACATTTCACACACACGCCGCCCTACAAAAAAGCGCCACACACACGCAGGGATACAAACGGCAAAAACACACCCCGGGGGGCCCCAACCCCGAAACTTGCCCCCGCCCCTTTCACTTGCTCACCCCCGCTTTACCCGAATTTCCGTCCCATCGCCTGCCTCTCACCCCTTTCTCTCTCTCTCTTCTCTCTCTTTTCTCTCTTCTCTCTCTCTCTCTTCTCTCTTCCTATCTCTCTCCCCTCTTTTCTCTTCTTTAAACTCTTTTTCCAAGAAAGGGAAGGGGGGGAGGGGGGGAGGGGAAAGGGAAAGGGGGGGAGGGAGGGGGGGAGGGAGGGAGGGGGAGGAAAAGAGGATAGAAAGGGGAAAGGAAACCAAAGGGGGGGGGGGTAGGGCCCGGGTAGGAGAAAAAGGAAAAGGGGAAAGGGGAGAAGGAAAAAAGGAAGGAAAAAAAATAAATAAAGGGAAAAAAAGGAAGAGAGAAGGGAAGGGAAAAGAAGGGAAAAAGGGAAAGGGGGGAGGAGGGGAAATGGTGTGTGTGTTGGGGGGGGGGGGGAGGGTTATGCTCGTTTGGGGGACAGAGAGTAGTGTTTCCCTTCCTGGGCCCCCGCGGAACCGGTTTGGAAATGGGGGCACGCGATTGGGTTTTTGTTTTTAGTCTTTTTTCTTTTTCTTCTTCTTCTTTTCTTCTTTTCTTTTCCCTTTTTCTTCTTCTTTTTTCTTTTTTTCTTCTTCTTTTTCTCCTTTCCCCTTTTTCCCCCTTTTTCCCCCTCCTCCCCCTTTTTCCTCCTCCCTTTTTTCCTCCTTTTCTCCCTCTTTCTCCCCCCCTTTTTTCCTCCTCTTTTTTCCTTTCTCCCCCGCTTTTCTCCTCCTCTTTCCTCCCTTTTCCCCTTTCTCCTCCTCCCCCTTCTCCCCTTTCTCCCCCCTTTCCCCCTCCTCCTCCCCCTCTCCTTTCCCTCCTCCCCCCCCTCCCCTCTTTTCCCCCACCCCCCTCCCTTTTTCCTCCTTCCCCCTTCCCCTTTCTCCTCCCCCCCCCCCTCCCCCCCTTTTTTCCCCCCCATCCTCCTCCTTTTTCGCCCCCCCCTTCTTCTTTTTTCCCCCCTCCCCTTCGTTTTCCCCCTCCCCTCCTTCTTTTTTTCCTCCCCCTCCCCCCTCCCCTCTCTTTTCCTCCCCTCCCCCTTTCCCCCCCTTATTCCCCCCATCCCCCTCCCTCCCCTTTTCCTTTTCCCCTCCTATTTTTCCTCCCCCTCCCCCAAACAGACATATGATTTCGGGGGACGTTTAAGCAAAGAGGGCTATCAGTTTGCTAGCCGGTATGATGGGGCGTCACCCCCGCCCCCAATCAAATCCCAAACAACAAAAAAAAACCCCAAAAAAAAAACGGAGGAAAGGGGGACCCCCCAGCGTCACCAGCGGCAAAAAACGGCGCGATTGGGCCCAAACCCCTTCGTTCTCTCCCCCTTTTTTCTTTTTTTTTTCTTTCTTTTTGCTTTTTGCCCCTTTTTTTTTCCCCTTTCTTTCTCTTTCGCTCTCTCTCTTTCTTTCTCTCCTTTTATTCCCGCTTTTTTTTTTTTTCCCCGGGGATTCATTTGGGTTTCTTTTTTTGTCTTCTTGTATTGGGTTTTTGCAAAATGAAAACCCCAAAAACATGCACACCAAACAAAGCTACAAATACATAAAAAAACATTAGACATAAATTTTCCCCATTAAAAAAAATATACCTAAACATTGCATCTATAACGAAAAGTTATACAATTTAAAGCACATAAAAATGAATAAATATATAAACATATACAAAATAAAAAAAATTTTTCCAATATAAATCCCCCCTGCGTGGTGCACACGGCCTCCACCTCCCCCCCCTTCCTCCCCCTCCCCTCCTTCCTTCCCCCTCCTTTCCCCCTCCTCGTCTTCCCCCCTCCTCCCCTCCCTTTTCACCCCCCTGGGTTTTTCCCCCCTCTTATCTTCTTCCCCCCCTTTCCTTTCCCTTCCCCTTTTAACCCCCTTTCCCCCCCCTTCCCTTTTCCCTTTTCCCCTTCCCCTTCCCCTCTCCCCCTTCCCCTTTCCCCTTCCTTCCCCCCTTTTCGTTTTCCGTCCCCCTCCCCCGGGTCCAGGGACCTGGGGGCATTTTGTTAAACTCGCACACAACGATACACGACAGTCTTTCCCATCAACCAGAAGGCATCCTCGACCCCCCCCCACCCACCCCTCTCCCTCCCCTCACTGACTGTCATTCTCTCTATTAACATTAAACCGAATGGTCGTTTTTCTGCGCCGTTCTGAGATGGCGAAACGAATCGGAACTCAACTCTGGAAGCCTTAACGAGGCGGTTAAGAGAAAACGGAACTGACCGAAATTAAGAAAAATGGTACATAACGATCTCTCCGTAATTGCTCTAATAGTATAATGATCATCATTACTTTTAAAATTGCCATCATTACTACCAAAGTTACCATCATTACTACTAAAATTACAGTAATTACTACTAAAACTACCGTCATTACTAATAAAACTACCATCATTACTACTAAAATTACCGTCACTACTACAAAAATTGACTTCGTTACTACTAAAATTAAGATCATTTTTACTAATATTACCTATACCATTACTACCAATACTAATACTTGTATTTTCCCGATTGCTGCCATTACAACTATTATTAATACTAATGCTTCTACGACTATTATTTTGTTACTACAGTTACTACTGCCACAATCGTCACATAATTACTGCTATAATTTATATCATCATTGCTAGTCCAATAATACCTAATATAACAACGTAACTAATACTTCCAATTCTGTTTCCTTGGAGATAATTATCATGAAAAAAATCCTTTTTAATATTTCTCAACATAATCACCCTTAAGATCCACTTATTTTCCTTAAGTTTCCTTCACTACCACATCTCCACCTCCTCCTTTCTTTATCGCTGTCTCTCTCTTCCTATCTATCAAACTACGCATACGCTTTACGAAAGAGCGTCTTTGAGCTAAAAGTTCAACGCCTGACATTTCATTACTTACTTGCGATATCTTTTTTTTTTTTTTTACTTATTATATTATGAATTTATTTATTCTTATTCTTATTATTATTTTTTTTATTTTTTATTTATTACTATTATTATTATTATTATTATTATTATTATTATTATTATTATTATTATTATTATTATTATTCGTGTGTGTGTGTGTGTGTGTGTGTGTGTGTGTGTGTGTGTGTGTGTGTGTGTGTGTGTGTGTGTGTGTGTGTGTGTGTGTGTGTGTGTGTGGTGTGGTGTGGTGTGTGTGTGTGTGTGTGTGTGTGTGTGTGTGTGTGTGTGTGTGTGTGTGTGTGTTTCCTCAGTCTTTTTCTTTTCTTCTTTTCTATCGTCCTTTCTCCCATCCTCTCTTTCTTCTTTCTCTCTCCCATGTCCCTCTCTCTCGCTCTTTCTCTCTCTTTTTCTCTCTCTCACTTCGCCCTTTCTCTCTCTCTCTCTCTCTCTCTCTCTCTCTCTCTCTCTCTCTCTTCCTCATCCTTTCCCTATTCCTTTTTATATTCCTCTCCCTATCCCATCCCCCTATTCCTCCCACCTCTCCCTATCTCTCCCACCTCTCACTTTCTCTTAAATCTATCCTTCATTTATATTCCATCTCCTTTTATTCACGATTATTTTATTCCCTTTTTTTTTTTTAAAGAGAGAAATCAGGTCTCTCCCCCCCCCCCCTCGCACTGCAGAGGCGGAAGGGCATGTCGGTCTCGCTGATAAACTGGCAGCGGTTGTGGCGCGGGTGTGGAGGGGGGGCGGGGGATTAGAAGGGGGAGGGGGACGAGGGGGACGAGGGGGTGGAGGAAGAGGAGGTGGTGGGGGGACGAGGGGGGAAGAGGGGGAGGAGGGGGAGGAGGGGGGGAGGTGGGGGAGGAGGGAGGGGAGGAGGAGGAGGAGGAAGAGGAGGAGAAGGAGGAGGAGGAGAAGAAGAAGAAGAAGAAGAAGGAGACGAAGGAGGAGGAGGAGGAGGAGGAGGAGGAGGAGGAGGAGGAGGAGGAGGACGAAAAAGAAGAAGAAGAAGAAGAAGAAGAAGGAGAAGGAGACAAACGAGGAGGAGGAAAAAAGAAAAAAGAAAAAGAAGCGAAGAAAAAAAAAAGAGAAAAAAGTGAGAATGACAAGATGAGAGAACAGACACAGGAAGACCAAGGGCACGCGTGGGAGAAGGCGGCGAAGGTGGTTAGGCCAAGAGAAAAGGCCGAGGCTCCCGTCGGCCTACCGACCCTGGCTCTGGAGGCCGACCCTACACTGCGACAAACTGCGATCGACTCTGAAGCAGATTCCGCCCTCATCATGGCATCAGGGGAGAGGCAAATGCAACAAACTTTGTGATATAAATAAATAAATAAATAAATAAATAAAACAGCAGCAACAATGACAACAACAAAACAATAATAATATCAATAATGATAATAATAATAAAGGTGAGAGAGAGAGAGATGAGAGGGAGAGAGAGAGAGAGAGAAGAGAGAGAGACGAGAGAGATGAGAGAAGAGAAGAGAGAGAGAGGAGAGTGAGAGAGAGAGAGAGAGAGAGAGGAGAGAGAGAGAGAGAGAGAGAGAGAGAGAGAGCAGAGAGAGAGAGAGACGGAGTGAGAGAGAGAGAGATGAGGAAAGAGAGAAGGGAAGACGAGAGAAGAGAGATGAGAGAGAGAGAGAGAGAGTGAGAGAGAGAGAGAGAAGAGAGAGAGAGAGAGGAGAGAAAGAGAGAAAGAGGAGAGAAAGGAGGAGAGAGAGGAGAAAGAGAGAGAGAGAGAGAGACGAGGAGACGAGAGAGAGAGAGAGAGAGAGAGAGAGAGAGAGGAGAGAGAGAGAGAGAGAGAGAGAGAGAGAGAGGAAGAGAGAGAGAGAGAGGAGAGAGAGAAAGAGAGATAAAGAGAGAGAAAGAGAGAGAAAGAGAGCGAGACAGACAGACAGACAAACCGAGAGACAGAGAGACAAATAAAGAAACAAAGAGACAAAAGAAAAAGAGAAAAAAAAAAAGAGAAAAAAAATTGAGAAAGAGACACAGACAGACAGACAGACAGACCGCAGAGACAGCCAGACAGCCAGACCTAACAACAAACAAACCCGCGACAAATCCCAAAAACGATATCCGAAAAACAAAGACATGCTCGTTCCGATCTCATTGTCCCCTCCTCGCTGCGTCAAACCTCGCCTCTGCATTCGCTTTATCTGCATACAACAAACCCATTTACTTTGTACACTGAAATATTGTCTTTCGTTGTGGCGGAGTGTTCCTTGTTGACTCTGTATTCTTTATTTCATTTTTCTTTTTGTTTACGTCTTTTATTTCTTTGTTTTTTTATCTATTTATTTGTCTATTTTCTCGGTTTTGTGTTTGTTTGTTTTTTCTCTGTTTTTTTTTTTTTTTTTTTGTCTCTTGAATTAATTAATTTCTCTCTTTCTTTCTCTGCCTGTCGATTTTCTTCTTTTCCTTTCACCCTATATTTAGTCTCTCTCCTTCCTACCTGTCTATACTTTTTTTCTTTAAGAAATAAGAATTAAAATTTGTCTTTCTACTTCTTCTTACTCTTTTTCTATACCAAATTTATCTTCGCTTCGTTATACTCTTTGTAATCAACAGCTCTTTTTCTTGTTTGTTTTCTCGAGCAGTGGTGATACTAGCGAACAAAACACTAGTGCAAGAAAACACTGATGATGATAAGGAAATCACAATGAAAACAACAAATCAGTAAGAATTAAATTAACAATTATAACAATAACAGCAACGCATAGGATAAAAATACCAATAACAAAAATCCAATACTAAGAAATACGTATCAATGGGGCGCGGGGGATGGGGGATGGGGGATGGGGGGGGGGGCCAACAGGTGTTTCTACACCTGACACTATCTATTTCTAAGGACTTACCATACAGCTGATAAAATAAAATTATGGCGACAATAATAGCAGCAGCAGCGGTACTAGTAGATGGTAATAATAGTAATAATAGTAATAATAATTATGATAACAACAATAACAACAATAATAACAAAATAACACAATTCGTACCCACAAATACACACGAAACCCCAAACCCCACTCACCACCCTGGCTACCTCCTCCTCCTCCTCCTCCTCTTCCTGTTCCTCCTCTCCCTCTTCTTCTTCCTCCGCTTCATTTCTCCCTCCTCCTCCTCCTCATCTCTCCCTCCATCTCCATCTACACTTCCCCCCTTCCCTTTCCCCACCCCCTCACCTCCCCTTCCCTCTCCCCCTTAACAGACCTACCCAACGAACCCTCCAACCCTTCCCTCCGTCCCTCCCTTCCGCCCCTCCCTCCTCTTCTTTCCCCTTTCCCTCACCCCTCCCCCTCCTCTCCCCTCTTCTCCCCTTCCTTCCCCTCCCCTCCTTTCCCCTTCCTTCCCCTCCCCTCCTTTCCCCTTCCCTTCCCCTCCCTCCCTTACCATGATGGCGATGTAGCGTCGGTAGTGCTCGGGGAGGGGTCCGTCGCCAGCCATGATCTCATGGTGGAGCCTCGAGAAGCACTCAAGGTAGGTCGGGTGTTCCTCCAGCATCTGGTCCACGCCGTCGCCCTCGCATGCCAAGCCGAGATGACCCTGGGGGAGAAGGAGGCGGAGACGGAGGCCGTCAGTGGCGCGGGTCTCGAAATGAACAGGTATGGGGGAGGGAGGGGGGTGGGGAGGTGAGAGGGATGGAGGGAGCGGGGGAGGGAGTGGAAGGAGGCAAGGTGGGAGGGAGGGGAGGGAGGGGAGGGAGAAATGAAAGGAGGAAGGAGAGAGAGGGAGAGGGAAGGAGAGAGAGGGGAGAGAGAGAGAGAGAGAGGAGAGAGAGAGAGAGGAAAGAGAGAGAGAGGAGAGAGAGAGAGAGAGAGAGAGAGAGAGGAGAGAGAGAGAGAGAGAGAGAGAGAGAGAGAGAGAGAGAGAGAGAGAGAGAGAGAGAGAGAGAGAGAGAGAGAGAGAGAGAGAGAGAGAGAGAGAGAGAGAGAGAGAGAGAGAGAGAGAGAGAGAGAGAGAGAGAGAGTAATAACAATAAATAACAATAATTAATTTAGTTTTATTCCATTTGTTACAATGCTTATTCTTGATGTGACATGCTGTTTGTTTTATATTGCTTCTAAATTATCCCGTGTGTGCAAGGAATGGCCGGGGTTACCTTCCAAGGCGGTGTGGGAACTGAGTACGGAGTCAGCAAGATTGCAAGACGAGAACGCTACCACTGCACAGCAGAGAAGAGAGAGAAGGGGGGGGGGAGAGAGAAGGGGAGGGGGGGAGAAGAATGAGAAAAAAACAAGAAAAAAAAAACAGCGAAGATGGGAAAATTAGAAAAAAAGGAAACACGAGGACGCGAGAGAGCTCAATACCCCGGTGGGCATGGAAGCGCCCCGGGGGAGACGAGCAACGGCACAGTCCGGGTATCAAATCAGCGAGAGAGGAACAGCTTCTGAGTGAATTGGAAAATTGACTGATAATCGCCTTTAAGCAGACTCAAGGGATATGATATGACATAAGTGTAAATTACTTTTAAAGTTCAAACTGTAAGCACGCAAGCGGACGCGCATGAACACACTTACACTACGAAAGGTCAAACAATATCTACAACCAAAGTGCGTACATACATTTGGTTGTAGATATCAGGAGCGAGTGAGAGTAAGAGAGAAAGAGTGAAAGAGTGAGAGTAAGAGAGAGAGTAAGCGAAGATGTATGTGAATGTGGGCATACGAGTGAGAAGAGTGAGGAGGGAGGGAGGGAGGGGGAGGGAGGAGGGAAGGGAGGGAGGGAGGGAGGGAGGGAGGAGAGGAGAGAGAGAGAGAGGGAGGGAGAGAGAGAGAGAGAGAGAGAGAGAGAGAGAGAGAGAGAGAGAGAGAGAGAGAGAGAGAGAGAGAGAGAGAGAGAGAGGGGGGGGGGGGAGGGAAAGGGAGAGTGATACACGAGAGGAGAGAAGAGAAGAAAACAGGAGAGAGGATGAAACTAAGAAAGACAGAAAGAGCAAAGAGACGAGAGAAGAAAGAGCGAACGAATCCCAATCCGCTTCCCGTTTCAGGAAACACCAACATCACGGAAAATCGAATGTTGTTCAGGCAAATTCCGAAGATAAGGTGATAAGCTATCTAAAGGAAAACGAAAGATAATGCACGATAAAGGACCGTTTTAATTAAAGACCGAATTCCACACTCGATCACAAATACAGCCTTCCTACCTTGTCTGATAGATGAAGATAACGTAACAACTGAAGCTAATCTTGATGTCAGTACAGTCCTTGTTTTCAACTCTGTTTCCAATCTGATTATGCTAATATAATATCAGCGATTTTTAATAAATAATACAATTTAATATCGCTATCATTTTACCTACTGTCGCGATCTCTACTGCCACCATGCTCGTCACTAAAGCTACAATTTGCTGTAAAAATCCATTAGATATTAAGCAACGATCTATCCGAAGGGCAGAAATTCAGACTCAAGAGCTGAAATTTGAACTGTCAGCTCGAAATTTTGATCAAATGACTGTAGTTTGAACTGGTGGACCGGAATATTAACTGAAGCGCCGATGTTTCAAAAGGGCCCCAAAAATCTGAACGGAAAAGCTAGAAATTTAACCGAAGAGACGAAATTCTAGCTGAAAGGCTAAATTTAACTGAAAGTTTTAACTGAAGGACCGAAAGAATAAACTCTTCCTCTTCCCATACAACCAATTAGTTTCTTTAAAAAAAATCTACATCAGTCCCTCATTTCCTTTAAATCTAACAAACTCATCGTAAAGTCAGTAAGCGAGAGG
>NC_051396.1:21127036-21129536 GCF_015228065.2 Penaeus monodon | reverse complement strand
GGTGGAGATAGCGATGGTGGATAGGGATACTGATGGTGATACTGATGATGGTGGTGATAGGGTAGTGGTGTTGGTGGTGGTGGAAGTGGTAGTGGTGGTAGCGATGAGGATACTGACAGTAATACTGATGATGGTGGTGAGAGTGGTAGTGGTGGTGATGGTGGTGACGATGGCGGTGGTGAGGAGGCGACGACAGAGGCGGTGGTGGTGATATTACTAACCCTATGAAATCGTAAATTAATCGTAACAACAATAAAAAACAACACCAATAGCAGTAATAACAACTGAACGATTTGCATAAAAAGAACAGCCACAGTAAAAATAATGATGATAATTATAACAACTATGACATCAATTCTAAATCGATATCAATATCTTTATCAACAATAATAAGAATATCAATGACAATTCAAAGAAGAGACAGAAAAAAAATCAATCAAGAGAAAAAATACAGAAAATTCACAGACGTAGAAAGAAAATGACAAAAAAAAAACAAAGGAGAAAAATAGTAAAACTGATAAAAAGGGGGAAAGAAAAGCAAGATAGCAACGTACATAACAATAGCAACGATAATCGGTGTCTAAAAATAGGAAGAGAAACACGTCACGCAACGCCACACACATGCGGACGCACACACACACACACGCACACGCACCCGCGCACATTCCCTAACGCACGCGCACACATTATTCGATCTCTCTTTCTCTCTCTCTTTCTTTGTCTCTCTCCCTCTCCCCCTCTTCCTCTCCTTTTCCCCCTCACCCTCTCCCCCTCTTCCTCCCCCTCTCCCCCTCTTCCTCTCCCTCTCCCTCTCTCTCTCCATCTCTCCCTCTCTATCGCCCGCTCCCCCTACCTCCCTAACACACTTTCAGCTTAGCAACATCTCTAATCAGAACCGGATGGATAATCACGAAAGGAAATTACAACATCCATACCTTTATTTGACTCATTTTGTTTATTTTTCTTTCTGCTCTGTTGTGTGTGTGTGTGTGTGTGTGTGTGTGTGTGTGTGTGTGTGTGTGTGTGTGTGTGTGTGTGTGTGTGTGTGTGTGTGTGTGTGTGTGTGTGTGTGTGTGTGTGTGTGTGGCGCGGCGCGCAAAGGGTTACAGTGTGCGCATTCTATTTGCCTATGTGAGTGAGCGTTTCTGCATGCGTGGTGCCAATAAGAAAACAATTATGGATATGGGAGTAAAATGAGAGATTATTCAATAATTCAAACATTCTTTTACCCCGGTCTACGGTAGGAATCACCACGCTTCAATCACACAGTCTATACATATACATCATAACAAGCATATCATTGTAAAACAGACAAACGGACAGACAGACGCAGCCACACATCCACCCTCCCACACACACTAACACACTCACAAAAAAAACACCCACACACCCACACAAAGACACGCGACAAACACACACATACACCCCCATACACACAAACAAACACAGACCCTCCCCCCACCCCCCCACCCCACACACACATACACCCCACACACACTCCCTCACCAGGTGTTGCAGCAGGTGCGCGCAAAGGAACATATATCACGGCGCAACATTTGCCCTAACGTGGCTGTGTGACAACTATTGTGGTGGCGTTTTCTGAGTTATTACATTTCTCTAAATTATCTATCTATTTGTCAATGTTAGTATTGATATCATTATCATTACTATTATCAATATCAGTATTACCATTAATATTTTTTGTATTATTACTACTATTATCATTATCATCATTATCATCATTATCATCATCATCATTATCATTACTTGCTTTTCTGCATTCTAGCAATCCTTCATCTCCATTTTCAATTTTTTCTACATATATTTCATATATCTTAAAATTTGGATTCTAGTGTTAATTCACATACTACTCGTTTCTTGTTCAATAACATAATAAGGGCACTCAAAGGTGTTCCCAGACCAAGTGCCCGAAAATGCATTTACTATATATGTTAAATATATATGTTAAATATAACATATACGTCCACGCTAATACACAATACAATTCTTTCATGACTGTAGTACAACAAAAAATAATAATAATAATAATAATAATAATAATAATAATAATAATAATAATAATAATAATAAAATAATAATAATAATAATAATACTTTCGTATAAAATAATAATAATAATAATAAAAATTTAAGGTTTGCGGTGACAGTCTTCTGATTTCAGTCAAAGTGTGGCTGTTTGTTTGTTGTGATTCTAAATTACCCCCTGTGTGCAAGGAATGGCCGGGGTTACCATCCACTGGCACTGCAGGATTTGAACGTGGGTCAGCAAGATTGCTAGTATAGAAAGTTACCACTGAATTACACATCAACATAACTCATTGTGTGTGTGTGTGTGTGTGTGTGTGTGTGTGTGTGTGGTGTGTGTGTGTGTGTGTGTGTGTGGTGTGGTGTGTGTGTGTGTGTGTGTGTGTTGTGTGTGTGTGGGGTGTGTGTGTGTGTGTGTGTGTGTGTGTGTGGTGTGGTGTGTGTTGTGTGTGTGG
>NC_051396.1:21120038-21126936 GCF_015228065.2 Penaeus monodon | reverse complement strand
GATGATGTTAGCGAATATGGAAAACGAAAACTATAATGATGATGTTGGTGGAGGAGGAGGAGGAGGAGGAGGAGAAGGAAAAGGAAAAGGAAAAGGGAAAGGGAAAAAGGAAAAGGGAAAAGAAAAGGAAAAGGAAAAGGAAAAGGAAAAGGAAAAGGAAAAGGAAAAGGAGAAGGAGAAGGAGAAGGAGAAGGAGAAGGAGGAGGAGAAGGAGGAGGAGGAAAAGGAGAAGGAAGAGGAGGAAATGAAAGAGGAAGAAGAAGTGGAATAGAAGGAGGAGGAGGGAGCAGCAGCAGCTCCATCTGCAGCAGGAGCCGACTTCTTGTAAACATTTGCAGTAATTTGCTGGAAAACACACAGAAAAAACTCTGCTTAGCATACAAATATTCACCAGTTTTTAATGCCTTTATTCTTTACAGTCAGATTTGAAAAAGTATGATCATTTTTTTAGCAAACAAGATACACACATGATATAAAAATCTGTTAGATTTTTCCCCTTCCCCTAAAAGACAAAACCATTTTATTGCCGACTTTCCCTTCCTCATCACGGGTCGCCGATGGGAAAGAGCTGGTCGCTAAATACACTATTTTTATTTGTGAATCTTAAAATTCTCGTTTGCATTTCTTCTTATAAACCAGTGTGCGAAACTAGTCTTAACTCATACTTGATTTTCTCAGCTCTAAACACACGGGACGGATCCCCTAATACTTATAATTTGTTGTTGCTGCGTTCAGTATTTGCATGGAAACGTCGATCCCAACCACGATGCATTCTCAGTGCCGCACAACAGTCGCATGTCCGCAGCGTAGATCTTCGAGCTTGGAGTATTGCTCGGTACTTGTGTGGGGAGTGATTCCAAGAAGGATAGATCCGTATTTTTAGTATGAAATAGCAACATTTTTTAATAACCCTTATTAAAAAAAAAAAAAAAAAAAAAAAAAAAAAAAAAAAAAAAAAAAAAAAAAAAAAAAAATATAAATATATATATATAAAATAAATATATAAAATATATATTTTATATAGATATTTTATAATATATACATATTAAACACAAACACCAAACACAAACACCAAAACCACCATATATATATATAAAATATAATAAAATTATAAGATATAATATATATATATAAAAATATATATATATATATAATATATATAAGCATTTTCATACTATTGTTTATTTTAGAAATTGAATATAAGATGTCGACTTCCTCTTTATAGAAATGTGGCGCTTCATTACGAATGCACTTGCGGAGATTTCAAAACGATGTCCTTGGTTTAGCTATTGATCCCTTTTGTTAAATTATCATTCACCTAGCCATGAAGAAAGCGAAGGAGGGGAATAAAAGGGAATAATAGATTACTACAGCCAGAAAGTTTAAACACGAACGTATGTTAGTGTTTACGTCTTTCACGTACGTCCGATCGAAGATGTCGACAACGCCATGAAAGGTCAGTACAGGCCCTTTAAATTTGGACAGATTCTTGTGTAAAAGTTGAGTTGTGAACCTTGTATTATATTTCTTTTGTGCAAAAGCATTTTAAACGTCTATTTAGGAGAGTACCCTGAAAAAAAAGAGAAAAGGGTTCCAAAAAGGTCCTTTAGTGACAACAGTGATTAAAGTCCTACCTTTCTTAGTGCAGATTTGCGTCTTGAGGCAGAGACGGAAAGGGAAAGGGAAAAAGGAGGGAGGGGTTTCCCCTCGAAAAAATTTCCCGTCGTATGCTTTATTCAACACTTATAACGAGTCTCTTCTTTTTTCAATAAGATATATTTATAGGAAAAAAAACGGGAGTTTGGGCTGAAAAAATCGTATCCCTAATCTTTTGAGTATTAAGAAAGTCCCTACCCCCATTTTTTTCCCCAATTTTTTTTTTAAAATGAGAATAAACTGCCCCTGGGCCTCCGGCAAGCGGGCCCCTTTATCCCGGATTTTCATTCTTTTTCAGTCTCGTTCGCACGTTTAAAATCTCGACAAGAAAAAAAAAACTGTTATCGTTTCCCCCGTGATTTTCCCCCTCACGCACAGTTGAAAAAGTATTTTTTGGGAAAAAACGGGTTTTTCACCCTGTAAAAACTAGGGTTTGGGTTAAAAAAAAAATCAAATGACTTTTTAAAAGGGCCCCACGGTTTTAAACAGTGGGGGTCTGCTGTGAAAAGGGCCGCTGGGAAATTTTTCTTTCCAAAAAGCTCGAACTGAACTCCCCGTGGGCAGTCGTCGTTTGTTAGGTTCATTCATTTCCCGGGGGATCCCAAAAACAACTGTTTTTTTGTCGGGTTTTCTTAAATTATACCTGTTAATTCACCGTTTCTTTTCGAATAGTAACTGCATATTTCGCTTGATTGATAGATAGAGAGAGGGAGAGGATGAGGGATAGGGTATAAAATTTTAATAATATTATATTTAGAAAATTATTATATATATATATAATATATAAAGTATAATAAAAATAAAATAATATATATTATATATATATATATATACTATGAATATATATATATTATTTTTATTTTTATTTTATTTTTAAAATTTTATTTTTATTATTATTATTATATAAATATTATTTTTATTTTTATTATATTATTATTTGATATCTTCCCATCTATCTACTATCTATCCATCTATCTACTATTATCTTTTTATATAAAAATATATATATATTTTCTATATAGAAAAATTTTAATAAAATAAAAAATCCCAAAAATTAAAAATAATAATTAAAATAAAAAAAAAGAAAAATAAAGGAAAAAATAAAAAAAAAAAAAATATATATTATAATAAAATTATATATATAAAATAAAATATATAGAAAATATATATTATATTTTAAATTAACTTTAAAGTATTTTTTTAAATACAATATGTTTTTCTTTATTTTCCCCCCATTTTAACAACAAAAGCAACCATCAAAAAAACAAAACAGGGAAAAAACAAAAAACAAACATTGTTTTTTAACCCCCCAAAAACCAAAACACACCACACACCAACTTTTTAAAAAAAAACCACACCCACATCAACCCCCGGGACAACGGGGGCCATAAAAAGGGATTTTTTTTATTTATAATTTTAAGTTAAAAATTTTTAAAATATATTTAATTTTTACTTTTATTTTGGATGAAATGTCAAAAAAAAAGGATAAGGGTTTTAATAAATAATTTTTTTAAAAAGTTATTTTTAACCTTTTATTAAATTTTTTTAATAATTTTTAATTTATTTAAAATAAACCCCAAAAAAAAAAAATTAAAATTTTAATAAACATTTAAATTAATTTCTTAAATTTTCTTACAAACAAGGAAAAAAAAATTTTTTTTTCAAAATTTACCATTATTTTATTAAATTTAAATTTTCATTTTTCAAAAAAAATTTTTTAAAACATGGGCCCCTAAAATCCTTCGTAAAATTATTTTTTATTTTAATATCTTATTATTTTCCCAAATTTTTTTTAAAAAAATAATACTTTATCCCGTACCCCTTCCATTTTTTTTCTTTTTTCATCTCTTCGCCTTTAAAACCCCAAAAAAAAAACTGTTTCTTTCCTTTTTTTAGTCCGCAATTTTAAACCTATTTTACCTTTGTCAAAATTAAAACTTTAAAAAAAAAATCAAATCCCTTTTAAACCAACTTTAAAGGGGATCTTTAAAATCCCATTTTTTACAAAACGCTCTAAAACTCCCCAATCTCGTTTTTTTTCTCATTTTAATGGTCCTAAAACACTTTTTTTGCTGTTTTCTTATTATATTTAATTCCCTTTTTTTCAATAATCTTTTCCTTAAATTATAATAAAAAAATAGGGATAATATATTTTTATTTAATTTTTTATTATTTTTTATTATTTATAATTTTTTTTAAAATTTTTATATATTTTTTATTATTTATATTTTAAATTTATATATATTATATATATTTCCCTTTTTTTTTATTATTTATTTCCCCTTCTATTTTTTCCCCCCATTATCTATCCTATTCTACTATATCTTTTTTTTTCTGTTTTTTTTTTTTTTTTTTTTTTTTGTTTTTTATTTAATTTTTTATATTATATATTAATATATATATATATATTATTATAAAGAAAATATAGATAGATGATAGATAGATAGATAGATAGATAGATAGATAGTTTAAAGATGATAAAATAATAATATTATATAGAAATAATAATAATAATTAATTATAATAATATAATAGTAATAATAAAATATATATATATATTAAAATTATATATATATATATAAAATATATATATATATTTATTTGATAGTTATATATTATATATTATTATATATATATATATATAATATTTATACATATATCTATCCCTCATCCTCTCCCTCTCTCTATCTATCAATCAAGCGAAATATGCAGTTACTATTCGAAAAGAAACGGTGAATTAACAGGTATGAATAAGTAAACAGACAAACAAACAGTTGTTTTTAGGATCCACTTGCAAAAATGACCCAAACAAACGCACTGTCAGGGGGAGTTCGTTCAGAGCGTTTTGTAAAGACAAATTCCAGCGGACCTTTTCACAGTCAGACTCCACTGTGCTACAACCGTGTGGCCTTTTAAAAAGTCATTTGATTTTATTTTTATCCACCTAGTCTTTACTTACAAACTTTGCCCAAATCTGTTCAACTGGGGCGTGACGGGAAAATGCACGGGGAAAACGTAACGTTTTTTTTTCTTGTCGAGATTTTAAACGTGCGAACGAGACTGAAAAAGAATGAAAATCCGGGATCAGAGGCGCTTGACGGGAGGTCCAGCGGCAGTATTATTCTCATTTTAAAAAGAATTGGGAAAATAATAGGGTATGACTTTACTTAATACTACATAAGATTACGATACGAGTATTTTCAGTCTACTGCCCGATTTTTTTCCTATAAATATATCTTATTGAAAAAAGAAGAGACTCGTTATAAGTGTTGAATAAAAGCATACGATCAGGTAAATTTTCGAGAGTAAACACCTCTCCTCCTGTTTCTTTCCTTCCGTCTCTGCCTCAAGACGCAAATCTGCACTAAGAAAGGTAGGACTTTAATCACTGTTGTCACTAAAGGACCTTTTTGCAACCCTTTTCTCTCTTTTTTTTCAGGGTACTCTCCTAAATAGACGTTAAAATGTCATTGCACAAAAGAAATCTATAATACAAGGTTGCACAACTCAAGCTTTTTACCACAAGAAATACTGTGCCAGTTAAGCCCTGTACTGACCTTTCATGGCGTTGTCGACATCTTCGATCGGAACGAAAAGACTAAACCTCTACTTTTTGTGTTTAAACTTTTTTGGCTGTAGTAATCTATTATTCCCTTTTTTTCCCCTCCTTTGCTTTTTTTCATGGCTAGGGGAAAAAATAATTACAAAAAGGGGTCAAAAGCTAAACCAAGGGCATCGTTTTAAAAACTCCGCAGTGCATTCGTAATGAAACCCACATTTCTATAAAAAGGAGTCGCACTTTATTCAATTTCTAAATAAAAAATAGTGTAAAAGCTTTTATATAATTTTAAAATATATATATATATAATTATATATAATAATATTTATAATAATTTTATATATATTTATATATATTTTTTTTTTTTTTGGGGTTTTTTTTTTTTATATATTATATAATATTATAAATTAAAAATTTTAAGTTTTTTTTTTTTTTTTTTTTTTGGGTTTTTTTTTTTTTTTTTTTTTTTTTTTTTTTTTTTTTTTTTTTTTTTTTAATAAAGGGTTATTAAAAAAATTTTTTATTTCATACAAAAACGGGTCTTCCTTCTTTGGAAAACACTCCCAACAAACCGAGCAATACTCCAAACTCGAAAATCTACGCTCGGACTCGACTGTTGTGCGGGACTGGAATGCATCGTGGTTGGGTCGACGTTTCCGAAAATACTGAACGCAGCAAAAACAATTATAAGTATTAGGGGTTTCCTGTTTTAGACTGAAAACAAGTTGATTGACTATTTCGCACATTTTTTTTAAAAGAAAAATGCAAACGAGAATTTTAAAGATTCACAAAAAAATAGTGTTTTTAGCGACCAGCTCTTTCCCCGGCGACCCGTGTGAGGGGGGAAATCGGCAAAAATTTTTTTTCTTTTAGGGGGGGGGGAAAAATCTAACGTTTTTTATATCATTGGTTTTTCTTGTTTTCTAAAAAAAATGATCAACTTTTTTAATCTACTGTAAAACAAAAAAGGTTTTAAAAACTGGTAATATTTTTAGTAACGAGTTTTTTCTTGTGTTTTCCACAAATTTTGCAAATTTTAAGAATCGGGCCCCGCTGCAGATGGGGCTCTGCTGCCCTCCTCCTTTTTCCCTTCTTTCCCTTTTTTTCCCCCTCTTTTTCCTTTCCTCCTCCTCCTTCCCCTTTTTCCTCCTTCCTTCTCCTTTTCCTTCCCTTCTCCTTTTCCTTCCCTTCTCCTTTCCCTTTTCCTTTTTCTCTTTCCTTTTTTTTTCCTTTTTTTCCCCCTTTTCCTTCTCCTCCTCCTCCTCCTCCTCCTCCCCCCAACCCCCATCATTTAGTTTTCGTTACCAATTTGCTCAACATCATCTTCACCGCCACCACCACCATCACCACTAACACCATTATCACCATCCTCTGAGTCAAGATTCCTGGAACTCGGCTCACTCTCATTTCCTCTCCCCTCCGACTCCACTCCGCGCGAGAAGAGGGAGTGCAAGGAATTCCGACTCAGCCCTATTAAGAGAGATCATGTGGAGTAATGATGCGCCATATTTGCAGACTAAAAGGACTCTTCGTTTCATTTTTTGTAGAGGGGAGGAAAAAATTTTTGGGTCCCCCCAAAAATCATTTCAAACAAGGGTCTTTTTTGGGCTTTTTTTTTTTCCCCCTTTTTTCCTTTTTTCAAAAAAAAAAAAAGGTTTTTTTAAAAAGAAAAAAAACCTTTTT
>NC_051396.1:21091247-21119938 GCF_015228065.2 Penaeus monodon | reverse complement strand
CCTTTTCCCTCCCCCCCCCCCCACCCCCCCCCCCCCCTCCCCCCCCCCCCCCCCGGGATACGCCACCCATCTGGACGACTAAACGTTTTATAGATGATGATTGACAGAAGATTGATAGATAAAAGATAGATAGAGTAGATAGACGATAGATGATAAGCAGATAAAGGGACAGATAGTTTGAGATAGAGGATAGAGATGATAGATAGATGAGATTGATTGGTAGTTTATTGTTGGTTGGTTGTTTGATGATGATAGACGATAGATAGATGGATAGAGGATTAATTATTATAGACTGATAGATGAAGAAGATTAAAAGATAGTTTGATAATAGATAGAAGATAGCTAGCTGATAGCTAGTTTGATAGATGATTGTAGTATTAACAGAAGTTGTATTAGATGATAGATAGATAGCAAGCAAGGGTAATAGATATGGAGAAAATTAGGGGGGGGTTTACTGTTTACTAGGATATACGAATATAGATAAAAGTGTTGATAATAAACACACAAAGAAGAGAGAGATGGAGATGATGATAACGATAATGGTAATGATGATGAGGATGATGATGAGGAGGAGGAGGGTAATGATGATGTAGATGATGATGTAGATGATAATAAAAAGTAAGAAAGATAAGAAAATACAATGACAAGACAATGACAATGATAATGATTATGATAATGACAATGATAATGATAATAATGATAACGAAACCGATAACAATAATAATAAGAATAATAACAACTTGAAAACCAACAACAACAAAGATATCCCCCCCCAAAAAAAAAAAAAAACACGAGGCCTCCGAAAAAATATGAAAAAAACCTTGCCCTTTTCATTTTTTTTCGCAAAAGTTTCGCATAAGAGTGATGAAATTCTACAGCGAGCAAAAGACCCGGGAAAGTTCCAAAATTCCGAGGGCGAAAAAGACAGGAACATTGAAGAAAAAAAAAAGAAAAAAAAAAAGAAAGAAAAAAAGGAAAAAAAAAAAAAAAAATATAAAAAGGAGAAAAAAAACAAAAAAAAAGGGTTTAAAAATAAAAAGGAAAAAAGGGGAAAAAGAACAAAGAAAAAATTAAAAAAAATAAAAAAAAAAGCCTTCCCGAATAAAAAATATAAAAAAAAAATTTTTGTCCCTTTTTAAGTCCTCTTTTTTTGTTCTTTTTTATTTTTTCTTTCTTTTCAGACTTTTTTTGTTTTGATTTTAATTTTTAATTTTTATTTTTTTTTATTATTATTATTCCTTATTTTTCGTGCTTTTCCTTTTTTCTTCTTTCTTCGTTTTTTTCCTTCGTGTATTTGTTTTTGTTGTTCCCTCTTCTTCTTCTCCTTTTCTACTTCTTTTTCTTTTAATTTCTTCTTTTTTTTTTTTCTTATTCTTCTACTTTTTTCTTTTTCTTTTCTTCTTCGTCTTTGTCTTCTTCTTCTTTGTCTTTTTCTTCTTTTTTTTCTTCCCCCTTTCCCCCCTTTCTTTTCCTCCTCCTCCTCCTCCTCCTCCTCCTTTTTTCCCCCCCTTTTTTATTTGCTCTTTTCAGCTTAAATATTTCCTGGGTTTTATTTTCTTTTATGGAACAAACTTCCAAAGCTTTTCGATAAAGTTTTTGGGAATATACGTGTTTTCGTTTTCATTTGAAGCCTTTTTTTTACCAAGGGTTTGTTTTTGAGTGGGGGTTTTTGAAAATTATGTATGTTGTTGTGTGTGGTGTGTGGTGTGTTTGTGTGTGTGTGTGTGTGTGGGTGTGTGTGTGTGTGGGTGTGTGAGTTTATATATCTATAGTTATATATATATATATATATATATATATATAATATAAAAATTATAAAGATGATAATCTGGTGTGGGGGTGGGGTTTAAATGCCCTTGAAATTTTAACACGCAAGCCTGTCACCACATCAAGATACCCCCCCAAAATTTTATATTAAATTTTATATGAGGAAAAGACGAACGGAAAAGCAAAGGGGAGGCAGGTCGGGTCGGGGGAAAATCGGAGGATTGGGGGTGGCCGGCATAAGGGAGGGGCGGAGATGTGGGAAGCGAGGAGACTATCGGCAGGAGAAAAGCCGTGTTAAGTTGAGTAAGGCAGTTTTTTTAAGACTTTTCCCACCAATCTGAAATCAGCCGAAGGAAAGACAATTCGCCCCGCGACCGTCCATCTGATGGCAAAAAAGGGCTTTGGTCTCCGGATAGCGCGTACTTATGTGAGACAGACGTTTGGTGAGATGGCGCCTGCCAAAGTTTTGTTACAAAAGAGGCAAAAGGGAAACAGCATAGGTGCCCCCCCGAGGTAGAGGGAGGACTGGTGTGGCCCAGTTTGCGCGGAGAGGCCCTGGCGAAAGACAGCCTGCAGTGAGAGGGTAAAGAGGGCGACGGAGAGAGTAGATTCCTCAGTGTAGGGCAGGTAGGAGGGGCAGGGAGAGTTCTTTAGGGAGGAGTCGTGATAGAAGGTACGCCTTTGCCCTGGATAAACCGGGGAGTCGAGAACATGACGGGGCCGGGGGAACAGCGAGGGGAAAAACACCTCTCTTTACAGGAGGAATGGTTAAAAGAAGGATTACATACCACTATGCATAGGTTCCGTATATGGGAAAAGTGGTCAGCAGAGCAGAAATAGGGTGTCAAGAAAGGAGCTGAGAGAGAGAGAGATTTCAGCTGGTCAGGAAATTCGAGAAAAGGACGGGTCATGAGGCCGAGAGCAAAAACGTCGTCGACATAATAATACATACTTATAACATTTTATATACATACTACAATACACATAATACATACAACATCAACATACAACATACATACATACAACAACATACAAAAACATAATAAACATACATTCAACATAATACATACATAAACATACAACATACTAACGATACATAATACATCAGCAACAACAAATAATACTACATACATAAATACATTAGGCATACAACATATTTTACATAGCACACATACTGTAGTATTTTTGTATATATAAACATATTTACAGATAGATAGAGGATAATAAAAAGATATATATATATAAAAGATAATGAGCAAAGAAGTATCCGACCCTTCCCCCAAAGGAAAAAAACTGTCTTCTTCAACCTCTGGACTTTTATTTTGTGACTCATCCTAGGTCTGAGTCACAGAGCCCGAACAAAAACAAGGTAGCAGTCATCTTTTTGTTAATTTTATCCATTTTTTTGAACTTTCACTGGTTTCAGTTTTAAAAATGATCAGTAGTAGTTAGAAGGCCATTTAACGTCCACATAAAATATATTTATTTTGGGCCCGTGCCAGGGCCCATTTTTCATTCCTTTTCGTTGGAACACGAGGTATAAGCATTTCTTAATGTTGAAGCTTCACGTACCCCAAATTAGCAAAATTTTCGGAGGACCAGAATGCAACATCATTAACGTTTTTGGCCTTGCAACTTTAACGAAACAGTGATTGGCCACGGTTTTAGTTTGCTGAGATTGGTGATATTCATCAACAAGTTGGCTTCCGCACACACACACACACACCAAACACACAAAAAAACACACACACACACCACACACACACACACAACACACACAACACACACACACACACCACACACAACAACCCCCACACACACACACACACAACCACCCAAAACACAAACACACCACACCACACACACACACACACCCAAACCACACACACACACACCACACACACACAATGATTTTAAAGTTTTTTGATTGTTGTACATCATGAAATACGGGACAGTCGGTAGATGTTCGATCACCCATAACAAAAAAATTATAGCCCCTTTCCACTCTCTCATTTCCTTTAAAAAGATTTGATTTTTTTATAAGATTTATAGGCATATACCCGGTTTCCCAAATTTTACTAGAAAGGGCAGACCAGGGACTATACATGAAGTTTTCTTAAAAAAAACCCCGGGATACACAGGGCGCACTCACAAACGCCCATATATGTCACAAGGGATGAAGTTTAGTGGAAAAAAATGTACGTATGGGGGAGATGAGGTCTTTCCTGTAGAGAAAAAAATTTAATTTGAGCTTAATAAAACTTGGGAAGTTTTGATTATAAGCCAGGTAAGTTTTTTGGGCCTTTAAAGCTTTTTAAATTTTTTTAATATTCTGGTTTAAAAAATTTTTGGGTCATATAAGCTTTAAAAAATACATGGACGATTCACACCGCACCACGCCCCGTGTGTGTGTGTGTGTGGGGTTTGTGTGGTGTGTGGTGTTTGGTTGTGTGTGGTGTGTGTGTGGTGTATGTGGGGTGTGTTGTGTGTGTGTGTTGTGTGTGGTGTGTGTGTGTTGGGTGTGTTGTGTGCTGAAAGCCAATGATGAATTTAACCAACACCAAACTGAAAGAGCTCGTGGCAATCAGACTTCGTTCAAGTTGAAAGGGCCCAAAAAAACGCCTTTTAAAATCAGTTTATTTTTTCATCATTTTTTAAAATTTTTTTTTTATCTTATCATTTTTATTACTATCTATCTATTTTCCCCTCTCTCCTCTCCTCTTCCTCTCTCTCCTCTCTCTCTCTCCTTCTTATATTTTAATATATATATATATATATATAATTTTATATATATTAATATATATTATATATTTTAAAATTTTTATATTATTTTAATATTACCAGGGGACTTTCGGCATTTAATTTTTAATTTTTGAGAGAGACAGGGACGAAGACAAACAGAAAGAATTAACAGGGACAGAGATATATAGTTTGATAGATAGATAGATAGATAAAGGGGGAGAGAGAGAGAAGAGGAGGAGAGAGGAGAGAGGGGGAGAAGAGAGAGAGGGGAGAGAGAGAGAGAGAGAGAGAGAGAGAGAGAGAAAAGACAGAGAGGGAGAGAGAGAGGGAGAGAGAGAGAGAGAGAGAGAGGGGAGGGGGAAAGAAGGGGGGGAGAAAGGGGGAGAGAAGAGGGAGAGGAAGAGAGGAGGGGGGGAAAGGGGAGAGGAGAGGAGGAGAGAGAGAGAGAAGAAAAAGGGAAAGAGAGGAAAAGAGAAAAAGGGAGGAAAAAGGGGAGAGAGCGGGAAAGAGGGGAGGGAGAGAAAGAGAGAGAGAAGTAAACAGAGAGAGAAAGAGAGAGAGAGGGATGAGGGAAAGAGAGAGAAGAGGGGAGAGAGAAGAGACGAGAGAGAGGAGAAGAGAGGGGGGGGGAGAGAGAGAAAAAGGGGGGAAAGAGAGAGAGAGAGAGAGAGAGAGGGAGGGGAAAGGGGAGGAGAGAGAGAGAGAAGAGAGAGAGGAGAGAGAGAGGAAAGAAAGAGAGGAGAGAGGGGAAAAAAAACAAGAAAAGGGGAAAGAAAAAAGGAAGAGAGAGAGGGAGAAAAGAGAGAGAGAGAGAGAGAGAGAAAAGAGAAAGGAGAGGGGAAGAAAGAGAGAGAGAGAGAGAGGAGGGAGGAGGGGAGAGAGAGAGAGAGAAAGAGAAAAAAGAGAGAGAGAGGGGAAGAGAGAGAGTACGGGGGACAGACAGACAAAAATTACAGAGAGAAAAGGGAGAAGGAGGGAAGAAGAAGAAGAAGAGAGAGAGAGAAAAAAGAAGAGAGAGGGGAGAGAGAGAGGAGAGAGAGGAGAGAGAGAGGGGGAGAGAGAGGGAGAGAGAGGGGGAGAGAGAAAGAAAAGAAAAAAAGAAAGAGAAAAGAAAGAGGGGAAAGGGGGGAGAAGGAAAGAGAAGAGAGAGAAAGAAAGAGGAGGAGGAGGAGAGGAGAAGAAGATGGAGAGAAGAGAGAGAGAGAGAGAAGAGAGGAAGAAGAAGAGAGAGAGAGAGAGAGAGGGAGAGAGGAAAAGAAGAGGAAAAGAGAGGAAGAGGAAAGAGAGAGAGAGAGAGGAAAGAAAAAGAGAAAGAAGAGAGAGAGAGAGAGGGGAGAGGAGAGAGAAGAGAGGATAGGGGGAGAAGGAGAGAGAGAGAGGGGGGAGAGAGAGGGGAAAGGAGAGAGAAAGAAGAGAGAGAGAGGGAAGAGAAAAAGGAGGGAGAGAGAAAGAGAGAGATAGAGGGGGGGGAGAGAGGGGAGAGGGGAGAGAGAGGGGAGGAGAGAGAGGAGATTCAAATCATAATCAAAAAATTACAATTTCCGTTTCCCCTGACCCAAAAATCTGCAATTTTTTTTTTTCCTTTTTTCCTTTCTCCTGCCTTCCCTCTTTTTCTTTTTTTTTCCTTCTCTTTTCCCCTCTTTTTTTTTTTTTTTCTTTTTTTTTCCCCAAACCCCTTCCCCTCGCGCGTCAGACCAACGAAAAACCCAAACCCGGCCATGCGACCCGACCCTATATTTTTCCCCCAAAAAGCGTTTAAAACCCGGCCCCCTCATGCTGTTGGGGTGCTAATCCTCCTTGAAATAATACGGTCGGAAAGGAGGAGTTTTTCAAAAAGATTGCGTTACAATAGGCTGACAAACAACATTTTTTTTGTGTAAGCTTTCAGCCAATTTCGTTGACTGAGCCCCCCTTTGGTTTGGGATTATGTGGGAAACAATTCCACTTTTTTATAATTCCTTTCTGTTGTGGGGGTGCTGAGAAGGGATGTCTTTATTATACACACACGCCACAAGTATAAGTGCATTACATTATGTATGTTGTTGGGGGTTTTTAATTTAAAAATATATTATATATATATATAATATATATATATATAATATATAAAAATTATAATATAAAATTTTATATAAATTTTATAATATATATATAAATATATATTATATATATATTATATAATATTAATATATATATATATTATTATACAATACAATATGTGTGGTGTAAATATATATATATAAAATATATATATATATATATATATATAATATATATATTATATATTAATAATTATATATCGTCACATCAATGATGCGACTTTGGCATGTGATTTGTTGCCGGGCGAAAGGTGAGGTGGTCCCTTACGTACGTTTTTACGCCAATGAGCATTGAGTTTTTTAATGGCAACCCCGCTCTCCGTGTTGTGTCGACGCTGTGCAGCGTCGTGGAGGCCCTTCCAGGGTGTGGGGAGTCCCTTCACAGAAAGAAGGTAGAGGCAACCCCCTGGATTAGAATATGAGGAGGGCCCCCTCTTCCCACAGCTGAGGATCAAAGGAACGGCAAAGACCGATACGGTTTGGCACCAGCGGCGTGCGGGAGTTGCTAGAACGAGGTCGCAAAAAAACAGGGGAACGCCTCAGGGACTCCGGATCCCGGGTTTTTCCCCAGGGTTGACTCCCGAAGCCTTTTATCTTAAAAATGTACAGGGATGGGCCGATTTGTATAGGGGGACTCCCATATATTAATAAATATTATTTAAAATTTTTATATATATATTATAAATATAATTATATATATATTTATTATAGTATTATATATATATATATAATATATTTATAAAATATATATAAATATATTAAAAAATTATAAAATACATGTGTGGTGTGTGTGTTTGTGTGTGGGGTGGTGTGTGTGTGTGTGTGTTTGTGATTATAATATTATTATATAAATTAAATATAATATATAATAATATATTATATATATATATAAATGGGAGTCCACCTATACAAACGGTCCAAAGCCCGGTATTGTGTGTGTGTGTTGTTGTGTGTGTTGTGTGGGTTGGTGTGTGTTGTGTGTGTGTTGTTGGGGTGTGGGTTGTGTGTGGGTATGCAAGTGGCAGTGTTTATGACAACGTTTACCCCTTTTGGGGATTGTTTATAAAAGATAATTTTTCACCAGCTCTGGATCCGTAAGCAATAAACAATATCACCTATTTTGGGGTTTTTTTGGGGCCCATTCCCTTACGGCGGATATTATTTACATACAACGCGCGCGCACACCACACACACCCACACACAACCCACACACACACACACACACCCAAAAACAAAAAAAATAATATAAAATTATTTTAAAAAAAAAAAAAAAAAAAAGGAGAGAGGGAGGGAAGAGGAAAAAGGAGAGGGGTGAGGAGTGAGTAAGGAGTGAGGAATGAGTGAGTGAGTGGGGTGAGAGAGAGAGAGAGAGAGAGAGGAGAGAGAAGAGAGAGAGAGAGAGAGGGGGGAGAGGGGGAGGAGAGAGAGGGGGAGAGGGGGAGAAGAGAGGGGAGAGGGGGGTTTTGTGGGTTTGTATGTATGTGTGCTACGTGGTGGGTTGGACTAAGTTTTAATGTGCAATAACTTCACATTTAAGCGCGCCAAACCTTGCCTCGCAGGCTGCCATTTCACCCTTACTGCCCCCGCCTTTTACCTTGATTCTCATCCGTGTCGGCTTGGAACACTTTTTCCCTTCGTAATATCTCATTTTTAAGGAGGTTCATTGTTAAGTTAAAGAGCCCCAAAGGTGATTCTATTTCTTTTCTTTCCCCCCATTTTTTTAACTTGTTTAATGCATAATTCCCAAAATTTTAAGTGTTTTTGGTTTTATAAAACGTTTTTTTTTATTTAAGAAAAACTTCCTTCTTTTTCTTTTTCTTCTCTTTCCCTATCTATCGCCGCTGTCTCCCTCTCTCGCCCTTTTTCCCTTTTTTCTCTCGATCTTCCTTTCTTTTTCTTTTCCCACTCGTTCTCTTCTCTTTTTTTTCTTTTCTCTTTCTCAGCAATAACAGAAACTAAACTGATTAATCTTTATCGAAATGAATATTTTTAACAGCTATAATATATTTATCAATCGTTTTAAAAAATGGGGAGGGGGGGTGTGACTCTTTATAATATTTTTAATTTTTTCATCTTTCTCTATATTTGACCTAGGGCATGAACAGGGTGTCCGGTGTTCTTTTTCATAGACAATGTTGGGAAAAACAAGAAAAAAAAAAAAATGGGAACCCTAACATCACCCTTTCCCATGGAAACCCCAAGCGCCAAAGGGCAACACTGAGTTTTTCGCGCATGCGCGTAACAATGGGAGTGGGCCCGAGCAGGGCATCCTCCTCAACACGATCCCCAAAGAAAAGCAGAAACCCCGAGAGCATTCTAAAAATTTTGGGAAAAAAATACTGCTGACCGGGCGACCTGCAGCCGATCGCGTCATGCATTTTCCATCGCCCTGCTTCGAAAAAGTGATATGCGCGAGAAATTTTGAACTTTATCAAAGAAAGCGAAAAAAACCGGAAAGAGAAAATGTGAGTGAGCAAAAAGGAACAGAAATTACTATTTTTTTCAACTAATGAAAAAAAACTATTTTTTTTGATAAAAAAAAATATAGATTTTACTCTCCCGTGTCTAAAAACCCAAAACAAAAACTTAACTAAAAAAAATAGAAAAGAATTTAAGTAACAGGGAAAAACAAAATTTTAAATAATATTAATATTTGATACTTTATTTAAATAAAAAGAATTAAATAAAAAAATAAAAAAATTAAATAAGAAAATAAAGTTAATCACTGAAAAATTTAACTAGATTAAAAAACTTTTATATGAATAAGAAAAAAAAAGTAGATCTTGTCAGTAAAAGAAAATAATGAATTTAAAACTTTAGAAAAATCGAGAGAGTACAGACTTGAACATAAAAACTTGATGATAAAGAAAAGATTCGATAAGAATTTGACAATGGCATACGAGAAAAGCACACTAGCCTTTCAAACGTGTCTTTTTCCCTTAAAAAAGGGGACTTTAACCCAAGACGGGAATAATATTATTTTGGTTGTTTCTGTTGTTGTTGGTTTTGTTGTTAGTTTGTTTTTTTTTGTTATATTATGAATTTTTAAAATTTTTTATCATGATTTTATTATTATATTTTTATTATTTTTATTTTTATTTTGTTTTGTTTTTTTTTTATTGTTTATTTTATTATTATTTTTATTTTTCATCATTCCCTCATAATCACATAATCATCATCATCCCCATTTTTCCCCTTCATCATTTTTCATCCTCATATCATCATCATTTCATCTATCTTATCATTTCATTATCATCTCATAATATCATATATCTCATTCATCATCTTACATCAATCTCACATCATCTCTCATCATCATCATCATCATCACTATCATCACATCATCATCTCATATCATCATCATACCCATCATTTTTAATAAAAATAAAAAATTTGAGTAAATGTACAGTGAAGACCCCGCCGCTTTCAACTTTTTAATATAAAGTATAAACTTTGAATCGGTGTAAATGCGCACCCAAGTTTTATTTTCCCCAAAAAAAAAAAAAAATTCTCGGACCTTCGAGTGGGATTTTGTCAAAATCTTTATTTTTTTCTACTTTAATTAAATACCCTGCTGTTTTTTTTTATACTTCATCATTCCATTTGTAAATAATCCTTTAAATTTTAAAGAAGACGGCGAACTTCTTCGACAAACAGTGAGTGTCGAAACGGAAAAAAACAGGAAAAATTTCATGACAGCAACATTTTATTTTTTTTCGTTTAGGCTTAGAGGTTTTTATAAATTAACATTAAGTTTAAACCTTTTCCTTAAAAAGTGTAAAAAAATACAAAATGAAATGCAAATAATATATTATAATTATATATATATATATATATAATATTAATTATTATATATAAATATATATTAATAAATACATATATATAATATATATATATTATATATATATATATTATAATTAACAGTGTTTGACGCCAAAAAGACTTTAAAATGTGTAAGACAAAAATTTGAGAATTAAAATATTTTAAAAGAAAATTTTTCCCCTATTTCAAAGTCAAAAAATGATGGGACCTCAACATTCTTCTCGGAAATACACTTAAACACCACTGGATTTCAAAGCCAAATTTTAAAAACCATGGTGTACCTTTTTTTGTTAAACCCATTATTTTTCAAAGTAAAACATCAATTTGAAATTACCCTCAGATTGCATTTTTCACGTTGGAAAATTTTTTAAGGCTAAATTCCCAAGGCAACAAAAAATTCAAAATTTTTTTTAACGGATTTTTTGGCATTTTTTTCCCCTGTGTATATATGCAATACAATCGCTTCAGGATGGGCCCCGAATTCGCCCCCCGCGAAAAATAACAAGCAAAAACAAAAAAAAACACGCAAACCAACACACACGAACAAAGACGAAAACAGGGGCTCAAAAAACCCACACATGACTCGCAGAGGAATTTTTTTTATAACAAAAAATCAATTCTTTATTCAGTTTTCATACCAACCCTGTTCAATAATCATTTTCACTGAGCATTATCTTGCTGTGTTCTTAAATTTTATTTTAAAGGAAGGAAATTTTTTCGCCTTTTTTCCATTTCCCTTTATCGCATCCCTTTCAAAACCCCTTTATTTTGTGAATTCTGTAAAAGAAAATTTGCAAATATTTTGTAATATTTCCCTTTTAGGAACATCAGTAATATTTTTTCAAATACGCTTTACCCCAAAATTTTTTATTTAATACTGAGAAACTTCGAAAAAATTTCATACAGAATCCCGGGAGAAAGGGGTGAAATTCGCTCAGAGAGAAAATTTAAAAAGAAGGACCCGAGTTTAAAAAAATTTTTAGAGAACAAATGGGAAAAAAAAAATGAAAATAAAAACAAAGATTTGGTTTTCGGAAGATTTTGACCGGCGTTTGCGAATGATCAACCCCCTCTTTTAAAGTAAAGTGCCACAAAGACAACCGTAGAACCAAAAAAAATTTTCGAAATCGGCGGCACAGGGCCCCAAAAAGCCCCCGGTCATTGTACCCTGGCCCCTTCCCCAAAAAAAAAAATAAAAAATAAAAAAAAAAAAAATCCTAAACCCGGTTTATCAGTTTTTAAATTATGAATACTTTCAGAGAGAGAATTGTTTTACGATAGAGCAGGAAGGGGGGGGGAAAATAAAGAATCGAGAACTTTTGCAGCTGAACTTTTTATGACTTACAAAGGTCGCTTTTTTTTTTAATTAAAATTTGGGCCAGATTTTAAATTTTAAGTCAAGTTAACCTGCACATACGAAAGAAACTTAATTTTCCCCGTCATGTATGACTATAAAAGTTTATTCCCCTGAAATTTTTAACAATAAAAAACAAATTCTAAATTTTAACGGGGGGGGGAATGTTATTCCGGTTTAAAAAAAACCCTTCCCGTATATAACAAATAAAAAGAAGCTTTAAATAACATTTTCAATTAGGTTTCAAATTCCAAGTAAAAAAATTTTGATTTTTTAAAATAAACTGAAACAAAACCGCGCGGACATTTTTTTACATGATCCTTGCTAGCAAAATCCTGAAAAGACACCCTACCCTGTCCGCGATCAGAACGAGAAAGAGTCAGAAAAAACTCTCGCAAAATTAAATGTAACGAGTACAATTTTTTTTTTGAACCTTATTTCGGTTGCTTTAATATATATAGGTTTTTTGAACCTTTTATAAATTTTTTTTGTACTGACAACACACAACACACATAAATTTAAAAATATATAATATAATATATAATATTATTTTAATAATATATATTATAAATATAATTATACATATAGGCATAAAATATATATAAAATAAATATATAATTAAATAATTATAATTATAATATAATATAATATATAATAATAAAATAATTTTAATATAAATATTAATTAAATAATAATATATAAATATATATATAAAAATTGATATATTATATTTTATAATATAATAATAAAAAATAATATAAATATAATATAATAATAAACTTGCATTTTTATTATAGGTATAGTTTTAATTTTTTTTTTCCTCTGAAAAAAAGTTTTTGTCAACTTTAGGTAAAATTTATGGGGTGAAGGGAAAAAACTGCCTTTAACAGATCCCTTTTTTTTCATGTAAAACAGGTTTTGCGATAAAAGATGTGTCCCGGGCAGTATGTTTGTTTTCTGTGCAAGTACTCGGGATCGGGTTTAAACACTGTTATTATTACCGTTTTTTTTATACATGCCATTATTTTATAGCATTGTTATTTTTGAAACAGATTTTTATCATTACCAACATCATTATAATAAAAAGTGCCCTTTTTAAAAAGTTCTATTGCTTTTGTTGGGATACTTTATCATTTTATATCAATCTTATTATGTATTTATATAAAAAAAATGATATCTCACACAAGTCATTGACGCTACAATACACGACGTATTGCAAGTAGAACAAACGAAGGGGGAAATCAGGAAAAAACAGAATAAACGTGTGTTTCTGTACTTCCTTCTCGGGACTTTCAGTTTTTACGCATGATTCCCAATGTACGTGCGTATATGAACATACGCGAATTTTAACGTCACCAATCCATGTAAACGCTAGAGTTGAAGCTTCATTCAAATTTAAAAATTTTCTAAATCAACAATTTCAATCTCCTTGTGTTCGTTACAGAAGTGGTCAAAAAAAGCGAACATAAGAACCCAATTTATATTTTGATTTCAGGAAGAAAAAAAGAAAAAGAAAAAGGCCCTTAAATGTAAAAAAAAAAGTAAAATAACATTAAAAAAAAACAAGAGATACAGGAAAGGTTTTTCATTGGAGGAATAAACACGTCCACTATTTTATGAAATGTTTGGGTTTTTCCCAAAAAAAAAACGTGTTTGGGAAAAATTCGACATCAAGTTCGTGAGATATATTTTGATGAGTAAAAGGAGGAGGACGGCAGAAAGTGCGTGATATGCACAGAAAAAAAAAACCCCACATCCCCACAAACCCTACCCCCCGTGGCGGTGTGTTGTAGTTGAAATATACATATGCCCTATGGTACGTGTGTGTGTGTGGTTTTTTATTTCTACATACATAATTTTTTTTTAAAAGGTAGGTTTATTTTTGAGCCGCCCTGGTCACGCACGTATTTAAATGTAGTTTTTATGTTTTGTGTCTTGGGGTGGTACGGGGAGGGTCACCAGTTCCCTTTTCCCCGGAGATGCCGGGGTACTTTTTTTTTTTTTTTTTTTTTAGGTAACTTTTCTCTCTATTTTACCGGGTTTGGACCCGACTTTACTTGGGCTGGCTTGGCCCCCCCAGTGGCTAGGGAGGCAAACAAGGTGAAATTCCTTTCCCCAAGGGGAAACCGCGGGGTCGGGACCGAACCTCGAACTCAGATTGCCGTGTGACAGTCTTGAGCCCCAGCCTAACCATTCGGCCACCGGGCCTTGACGATATGGGCTTCATGATTTTTTCTTAGCAATTAGAGCGGTGGGTTTTCCATTGCTTTCCCCCCAGTTTTTTTTTTTTCGATCACCCTTTTTACCGGATGATTGAGCTGGGTTGGCCCCCCAGGGTAGACAGGCAATCGAGGGAAGTTCCTTGCCCAGGGGAAACAACGCGCCGGCCGGTGACTCGAACCCTCGAACTCAGATTGCCGTCGTGACAGTCTTGAGTCCAAACGCTCTAACCATTCGGCCACCGTGGCCCCTATAAAAATATATATATAATCATTTAACGGTAGGTTCATGTCTGAGCCGCCGTGGTCACAGCATGATACTCAATTGAGTTTTGGGGATGCTCTTGGAGTGAGTACGTGGTAGGGTCCCCAGTCCTTTCCACGGAGAGGGGCCGGTGTTCCCTTTTTTTTAGGTAATCATTCTCTTTTATTTATCCGGGCTGGGACCAGAAAGTGATTTGAGCTGGCTTGGCCACCCAGTGGCTAGGAGGCAATCGAGGTGAAGTTCCTTTGCCCAAGGGAAACAACGCGGCGGTTGGTGACTCGAAACCTCGAACTCAAATTGCCGTCGTGACAGTCTTGATTCCGACACTCTAACCATTCGACCACCGCGGCCTTGACGATCATGTGCTTCCATGATTTCTTTGGCAATTTAGAGCGGGGTTTGCCATTGCCTTCCGCCCGGTGTTTTTATCGAGTCACCATCTCTATTTACCGGAATGATTTGGGCTGATTTGGTCCCCCAGTGGCTAGGCAGGCAATCGAGGTGAAGTTCCTGCCAAAGGGGAAAAACGCGGCGGTCGGTGACTGAACCCCGAACTCAGATGCCGTCGTGACAGTCTTGAGTCGACGCTCTAACCATTCGGCCACCGCGGCCCCATCATATTACATAATACTTTATATATAAAAATATTATATTTAAATATTATATATATATATATATTATAATATATATATATATATATATATATATATATTATACATAATATGTGTGTTATATACAATTTATGTTTTTATGTTATTATATATATATATTATTATATATATATATATATATATATTATATAATATATTATTCCCTACACCGCGACACGTGTGTGTGTTGTGTGGTGTGGGGGTGTGTGTATTTATTGTATGTTTTTGTTATAACGCAGTAATGGCGATTATCCGTGCACAAAAGACCCACAGAATTTCCCGCCCTGGCAGTCGGCTCAGTCCCGCCGGCAGCGCCGAGGGTCAACAGCCCGAAATCAAGGCTTGTTTAGGCAAGGATAGCATCTCCCCAAGAAATGTATCGTGTTTAATCCGCAGTGTAAACTCCCTTAGTCTGTCTCTCAGAAAAAGCAGAAAAGTTTTTGTTTTTCATATTTTCATCTGTTTGCTTATCTCGCTTTCTGTTTCTCCTTATATTTATATTTCTTCCTTTCATAGAGTATAAATTCGTTGTTTTGACAAAAAGGACTGATATTGCAGTAGTTTCCCAACACCAAACCGTATTTATAAAAACAAAACGCACACAGAAGACACACGTGACAGCCTTGAGCACTTTTCTTTCTTTCTTTTTTTTTCTTTTTTCTTTTTTCTTTTTTTGTAAAAAGCTCAATACCGAATTAATGTCAGACCAGAACAGGGTTTGTCTATACTTAACCCTGTTGGCAAGACAAGGCGTGTGTTTTCCCGCGTCGACAGTGACTGCAGTTACGTGTAAACAAATTTCGGTTTATGTGCTAAGTGGGAGTGCCATTGCCGTAGAGTGTGTATGGTGCGTGCTGTGTTGAGCCATGTGCAGAGGTTGTTCAGTGCGTCCGCTAAATCAACAAGCAACATTTTCCCTTAACTAATTACCAACGAAAGGTTTTTGTGGTTTTTATAAAAATAAATAAAAAAAAAATAAATATAATTAATTTTAATATTAATTTTAAAATAATTTATATAGATTTTAAAGAGATATAAAATACATATAAAAATTTTAAAATATAATATTATTATATATAATATTATATATATATATTAATATATATTAAAATATTTATATATATATATATATTATTATTATAATATTAATATAATATAATATGTTATATATAGAAAAGTATAGACATGATGTTAAAATAAATAGATAATAATAGATAGATAGATAGACAGAAAGTAAATATAAATATAAGATGATAGAGAGAAGATAGATAGATAGATAGATAGATAGAACATCTTCTCTCTCTTCTTCTCTCTCTTTCCTTCTCTTCTCTCCCCTCCCCCCTTCCCTCCCCTTCTTCTCTCTCTCCTCTCTCTCTCTCTCTCTTCTTCTTCTCCCTCTCTCTCTCTCTCTCTTCTTTCTCTCTCTCACTCTTCTATTTGATTCATCGAGTTTTGGTTTTTTTTTAAAATTTCCAGTAGTGTATAATATACACCACAGCATACACACACACACACATACACCACACACACAAACACAAAACCCACCAACACACACACAAACACACACACAACACACACACACAATTAATATATATTTATATATTAAAATATTTTAAAAATAATATATATATTATAATATATATAAAATATGTATATTTATTTTTTGGGTGTGGTGGTTTGTGGGTGGGGGTGTGTTATGTGGTTGGTGTGTGGGTACATAACACTCACGCACGTAATAATGGTTTTCCCCTGGGGGAACAAATCTAAAGCTCCAAAATAGGGCATTTACAAGAATATATGGAGTAAAAGTTTCCCATAAATTATTTTGACATTTCCCTCCAAAATTCCCCTTTCCCCTTTTGTAAAGTGCCACGATTTACATTTACAAAGCGACAAAATATTATTTTGCTTTTTTGAGTGGTTGTGTGTGCATAAAAGACCCCCAAACAACTGAATCGTTTCAAACATACATACCCTATTAGCTAGAAGATTGATATATATATATATATATATATATATATATATAAATATATTATAATTAAAATATATATATATATAATATATAAAATATACATGTATATATAAAAATTTGGTAATATAATTTTAAAATAATAATTCTTAATAATAGATAAAATAAAATTAATATTATATATACGGGGGGGTTTTAAATATATATATATAATATATATATTTATAGTATATAATTATTAATTTATAAATAATAAAATTATTATTTTATTTATTTTTTATTTAATAAAACAAGTTTTTAATATACATAGTATTAATATTATAAAATGTTACATTATATATAAATATGTATATATATATATATAATATATAAAATTATAAAAATTTTTTTTTTATAATATATAAAATTGTGTGTGTGGGGTGTTGTGGTTTTTTTTTTTTTGGTGTGTGTTGTGTTGGTGTTGTGGTGGTGTGTGTTGTGTGTGTGTTTGGTTTGTGTGGGGAGGTTGTGGGGTGGTGGTGTGTATGTGGTGTTGTGTTGTGTGTGTGTGTGTGTGTGTTGTGGGGGTGTGTGTGTGTGGTGTGGTGTGTGTGTGTGTGGGTGGGTGTGTTTTGTGTGTGTGTGGTGTGTGTGGGGGTGTATTTATATACAGAACACCATTCGGTATTTACTTTTAAAAAATACAAGTATGTTTAATATTATATATATATATAAAATATATTATATATATATATTTTATATTATAATATATAAAATATATTAAAACAAATAATATATTATATTTTATAATATATAAATATATATTATACACACACAGAATATATATTTTTATATAATAAATATATTAATATTATATTTATAAAATATATATATTTATTAATATATATATTATAAATTATATATTATTTATTATTTATTATTCATTATTTTTTTACTTTTTATTATTTGTGATATTTTATATTTATTTTTTTATTTTTATTTATTGTAATATTTATAATTAAAAATGTATATATTATATAATTATATATATATTATATATATATATATATATAATATATTATATATGTGGTGTTGTGTGTGTGTGGTGGGGGTTGTGTGGGTTGTGTGTTTGTGTGGTGGGGGTTTGTGGTGTGGTGGTGGTTTGTGTGTGGCAGTGTTTGTGTGGTGTGTGGGTGTTGTGGTGGGGTTGGGTGGTGTGTGGTGTGTAAAAGGGATATCCTTAGTACAATGGTGAGCAGGGGGTTTTAGTTATACTTGTTAACGGTTTGTCTTTATTTCTGAGAGTTGACACCACGCAGTTAAAACACAAAGACATGTCTGTATAATCGGGCGCGCGGAGGTCCGGTCAGTGCCCGGAGAGAGGGCGGAGCTGACCTTAGCGCGGTGGTAGCTTAGAAAGAACCCCCGGGTTCAAAGAGGTCAAATAAAATGGACTCCCCCCTCGCGAGCGGGGGGTTTTATTGGGAAATTTTGGACCCACGTGGAAAACAGCACGTGTCCACGGGTAATAGAAATAGAATCATCCACATCCTGTAACAGAAATAGAATTATCCACATTTTAATTTGCTCGGAAACCACTCGCGCCTCCCCCTCGAGGCGCCTTCAAGGGTGCCCTAATTTGGCGGTCGTTCGTTCTGGGGTTGGCCTGTTAATTTCGGGGCGTCGTCCAGTTGTCCTCATCCTCCTGGCCCGGTGTAACTGCTGCCCTCGATTACCAACGCCTGAAAGTCTCGAAAGGGCCCCCTTTTGACTTCAGTTTCGTCTGACCTCCTTATCCGGCCCAGGTCAAAATCGGCGGCGTCCTCGTCCACACGTCCTCACAGATTCGTCCAGCCCTCTCGGTCCACACGCCCTCGTAATCTTGCCCGGATCACGGGGTTGGGGGCAGGGGGGTCTCGGGGCGGCTATACCTGCGTACGAGCTCCTGGAGTTGAGGGATCGAGGCGTCGCCAGGCGTCCCCTATGCACAGATTTGGGCGACGGGACTTTTCTGACAAAAATTTTGGGCGGGGCCCTATGGCGATCTTCGATGACGCTTCTCACGCATCCTAAGGGTCCTTCGGTGCCGGGGTCCGACTGCAATATAAAGTGGGGGAGCCAGTCAACACGAAGGGCAGAGTAAGAGAAAAAGAAAGGAACAGAGAAGTTTGGGGTGGTATTTACCACTACCCGGGATTAAACAATTTGGGTTTTTTATTTTTGTTTTTTTAATTTTTTTCGTTTTTTTTTTTTTTGGGTTTTATTTTCACAAAGGTAAAAAAAAGAAAATAGAAGAGGGGATGCAGAGCGGTCCGCATAGACTATTTGAATCCCCAACCATTCTGATAATATGAGAATAGATAAGGAAACGCTCGGCGATCCCGAAATATTTGAACCATAGTCGTCACACAGATAAAAAAAGGTTTAACGTACACAGACAGCGACGACAAAATTGCGGGGTAAAGAGATAAAAACTTACGCCGGCACTAAGACAATGAAAAAAGGGTCAGTGTTTTTTATCCTGTGTGTGTGAGTGAGTGAAGTGTGTTTATGCGTGTGGGATGACAGCTATTTTTGAGAGGGAAAACGAGAGTGACCTCACAAGAGAAGAATCACAAACAGAATATTTAAAGTCACTATAAAAAAAACGAAGAAATTTCAATGTAGATTTTAAAATTATTTAACTACCCCATTTAAAAAAATTAATGATAGGACAGAATGTACGCATGAATGAATGGGGAATGAAAAAATATTCGCAATTTTTATCAAGCAAATTTTCGGGCAGGAATCTGAACTGCCCAGGCATGTCAGTTGACGTCAGACTTCAATAAAATCAAAACGGGGGGGTTCTTCCCCAAAAGCCGATATGCTGAAGCGACTGAGCCGGAAAATTAATACCTGCTCTTCTGCGTTCTTAAAGGGCGCTCGCAAAATTCCCGAGGATATATAAATTTTTCCCAATACACAAACGTTTGGGGGGGACCCAAAAAAGCAAGCGACTTTAAAAGGGTGAGAAAGGTGTGAAAAACGAATAATGATTCTGCTTTTAAAACCCGTCACATAATAACGGACGTAACCCCGGGGGGCCACCGACTAAAAGGGGGCCGAACGAACGAAAAACTTCGGTTTTTGCACCCCTCTCGAACGACGGAGCGAGATCATAGGGGTTTTGCAAAACCCGGGGCAATATCGGGGGAATCCTGTGCACAGATAGGGGGGAAAATCCCACGCAATGCAAATAAAAACAATTTTTTTCGTTCGCTTAGCGCCATAGAACGTGTCACAAAAAGCAATCAACAATGATATGTTTTTCTTTCCCAAAATTTGGGGAACCAAGTGGGCATTGACCTTTCCCCCCGCCCCCACCCCCCGGGAAAAGAGAAAAATAGGGGCAGGCAGGTCGGGGGGGAGGGGTTTGGAACGAGATAAAATAAAAAAGGGACGTGATAAATAAAAACACGAACGCGTAAATTCGTTGCAGATGAAACAATAAAATCTCTAAAAAAGGAGAAAATAATTAATTTTTTAAAAAGAACGTATTCATGTTTTTGATACATACTCGATCGACGGAAAAAAGCGTTGAGTGAAGAAAAGTGGGGAACGTGCCATTTTTGGGCTTAGCACCTATTAACCAAAAAAAAAAAAACCGGGTTAACACATGTATGGGAAAGAAGGGGAAAAAAAATAAGAAAGGGGCCAAAGGTACTTACGTGTTTTTTTCTTAGCCCGTTTTTTAAGGGTCGAGGAATTTTTTCGGGATTTGCGTTCTGTGCGAGCCGGAAGGGGCACGCCACCCCGCCACCCGATAAACGGATATGCGATTAGTACAGTGGTGAAGGGGCGCCAAAAAAACACGTAAAAGGGGTGAACAACGCACGACGCCGACGATTTTTAAAGGGTCAAAAGCCCGGGGGGCACGGTCGCTGCCGGAGAGAGGGGGGAGGGTGACCTACCGCGTGGCGTTTACACGAATCTCCCCCCAGAGGGAGGCGGGGTGACCTACCGCGTCGGTGCTTTACCGAAAATCCGGTAAAAAGAGGTCAGATTAAAATGGACCCCGCCCCCGCGAGCGGGTGGTTTTATTTGGGATATTTTGGGTCCCCGTGGGGGAAAAAAGCCACGTGGGCCATGGTAAAAGAAATAGAATCATCCCCATCCTGTAAAAGAAATGAATTATCCCCATTTTAAAGGGGTGTGGTGGTGTTTGTGTGTGTTTTTTGTGGTGTGGTTGTGTGTTTTTGGGTGTGGTGGTGTGTGCGTGTATAATACACACACCACACACACACCACCAACACACACCACATATATATAAATATATATAAAATATTATATAATATATATTAATAAATATAATAAATATAATTTTATATATATATATAATAATTTAATAATATTATATTATTTTTTTATTGGACAGTATATATAAAATTATAGTATTTTATATATATATATATATATATAATTTTAATATTTTATTATATATAATATAATATATATATGAGTGTGTGTGTTTGTGTGTGTGTGTGTGTGGTTTTTTGTGTGTGTGTGTGTTGTTGTGTGTGTGTGTGTGTTTTGTGGTGTGTGGGTTTGTGTGTGTGTGTGTGGCGCGCGTGTGATATAGTATATGCAACACCCATTTGATATCTAAAGAACATGTATGTTTCATAATAAAATATATATATATAATATTAATATATAAATAATATATATATTAATATTTATAATTGTATAATATACTATATATATTAAAAATATATAAAAATATATAATATATATATAATATATTTGTGGTGGTGTGTGTGTGGTGTGTGGGGTGTGTGTGTGTGTGGTGTGGTGTGGTGTGTGTGTGTGTTTGTTATATAAATTATATATATATATATATATAATAATTAATATATAATAGATAGAAGATAGATAGATAGATAGATAGAAGATAGATGATAGATAATAGATTAAAAGAAGATAGTAGAAGAAAAATATATAATATATATATATATATATAATATATATTATATTATTTATATATAATAAAATTATGATTTATTATTATAAATATTAAAAATATATATATAATTATATATATATATATTCTACCTCACCTCTCCCTCTTCTATCTAAATCAAACAAATAGCAGTACTATTTGAAAAGAAACGGTGAATTAACAGGTATGAATAAAGTAAACAGACAAACAAACAGTTGTTTTTAGGATCCACTTGCAATGAATGAGCACTAAAGAAAGACGGGCTGTCACGGGAGTTCAGTTTGAGGTTTGTAAAAACAAAACCAGCGGAACTTTTACAGTCAACTCCCCTGGCACAACCGTGTGGCCTTTTTAAAAAGTCTTGATTTTTTTACCACCTAGTTTTTCTGTGACAAAAAGTTGTTTACAAATACTGTTCAACTGTGCGTGACGGTGACAATGCACAGGGAAACGATAACAGTTTTTTTTTTCTTGTCGAGATTTTAAACGTGCGAACGAGACTGAAAAAGAATGAAAATCCGGGATCAGAGGCGCTTGACGGGAGGTCCAGCGGCAGTATTATTCTCATTTTAAAAAGAATTGGGGAAAATAATAGGGTATGACTTTACTTAATACTACATAAGATTACGATACGAGTATTTTCAGTCTACTGCCCGATGTTTTTTATAAATTTTCTGCCCGATGTTTTTTGAAAAATGAAAAGACCGTTTAAGGGTTTAATAAAGCATACATCAGGTAAATTTTTGAAGTAAAAAAACCCCCTCCTCCTGTTCTTCCTTTCCCTCTTGCCTCAAAACGAAAAACGCACAAGAAAGGGAGGACTTTAACACGTGCATAAAGGACCTTTTGGAACCCTTTTTTCTTTTTTTTCAGGGTATCTTAAAAAGACGTTAAAATGTCATTGCACAAAAGAAATCAATAATACAAGGTTACACAACTCAAGCTTTTTACCACAAGAAATCGTGCGTTTAAACCCTAGACCTTTTATGGCGTTTTGACATCTTCGATCGGGGTACGTGAAAGACGTAAAAAACTAAAAACGTTCGTTTTTTTAAACTTTTGGCTGTATAATTTTTATTCCCTTTTTTTCCCCTCCTTCGCTTTTTTTTAGGAGGTGAATGATAATTTAACAAAAGGGGCAATATAAACAAGGAATCGTTTTTTAAATTCCGAAAATGCATTCGTAAGAAGCGCCACATTCTTAAAAAGGAAGTCGACATTTTTATTCAATTTCTAAAATAAACAATAGTTGTAAACCTTATTTATATATATCTATATTTATATAAATATAATATATATATATAATTATAAAATATAAAAATATATATATATATTATATAATTATAAGATATATAAATTTTATATATATTTATATATTATATTAAAAATAATATATATATATATATGTGTGTGGGGGTTGGGGTGTGTGTTGTGTGTTGTGGTGTGTGGGTGTTGTTTTGTGTTGTGGTGGGTGTGTGTGTATGTATATATATGTATTTATATATAAATATATATTTTTTTTTTTAAAAGGGTTTTTAAAAAATGTTGCTTTCATACTAAAAAAAAGGTTATCCTTTGGAACATCCCACAAAGTACCGAGCAATACTCCCAAACTCGAAGATCACCCGCGGACAGCGACTGGGGGGCACTGAGAATGCATCGTGGTTGGGGGCGAGTTTTCCCGCAAATACTGAAAGCAGCAACAAAAAAATTAAAGTATTTGGGGTCCGTGTGTTTAGAGCTGGAAAAAACAAGAGAGTTAAGATAGTTCGCACACGGTTTAAGAAGAAATGCAAAAAGAGAATTTTAAGATTACAAAAAAAAAATAGGTATTTTGCGACCCGCTCTTTTCCCATCGGGACCCCTGATGAGGAAGGGAAAGTCGGCAAAAAAGGTTTGTCTTTTTTGGGGAAGGGGAAAAAACTAACAGTTTTTTTCATGTGTGACTTGTTTTCTAAAAAAAGATCATACTTTTTCAAATCTGACTGTAAAGGCAAAAAGGCATTTAAAAACTGGGAATATTGATGTAAGCAGAGTTTTTTTGTGTGTTTTTAGCAAATTCTCAAAGGGTTTACAAGAAATGGCTCCTGTGCAGTGGAGCTGCTGTGCTCCCCCCTCCTTTTATTTCCCTTTTTTTTCCCTTTTATTTTCCCCTTCCTTTTCCTTTCCCCTCCTCCTTCTCCTTCTTTCTCCTTCTCCTTCTCCTTCTCCCTTCTCCCCTTTCCTTCTCCTTTCTCTTTCTTCCCCTTCTCCCTCCTTCTCCTTCTCCTTCTCCTTTCCCCTTTTTTTTCCTTTTCCCTTTCCTTTTTTCCCTTTTCCTTTTCCTTTTTCCTTTTTCCCTTTTTTTTCTTTTTCCTTTCCTTTTTCCTTTCCTTCTCCCTTTCCCCCTCCTCCCCCCTCCTCCTCCTCCCCCACCACCCAAATCATCATTTTAGTTATCGTACATACGCCAACTCATCTTCACCGCCACCACCACCATCACCACTAACACCACTATCACCATCCTCTGAGTCAAGATTCCTGGAACTCGGCTCACTCTCATTTCCTCTCCCCTCCGACGCCACTCCGCGCGAGAAGAGGGAGTGCAAGGAATTCCGACTCAGCCCTATTAAGAGAGATCATGTGGAGTAATGATGCGCCATATTTGCAGACTAAAAGGACTCTTCATTTCATTTTTTGAGAGAGGGAGAATTGCAATAATCACAGCTCTGGGTTTCCCGTGAGAAAAAAGGATTTTTGAGAGTTCTACAAAAATCTTAATTTTTAACGTAAGAAAGAGTACGTAAAAATCTTTTAATGGAATAAGTACATTTTTTTTTTCTTTTAAGAATAACTCCAAATCTTTAAACATATTATGTACAAATAGAGTACGTAAAAGTGTTTTAAAAGAACAGTTGCAAATCTTTTAACAGGATATGTACGAAGCACTCAGTGGAATACGTTTAAATCTCTCGATTAATAGAATACGTATGTCTTAAAAAAAAAAAAAAAAAAAAAAAAAAAAAAAAAAAAAAAAAAAAAAAAAAAAAAAATATTATATATATCTATATAATATTAAAAATATATATAATATATAATATATTTAAAAATATATATATAATACGTACAAATCTTTTAACAGAATATAAAATAACTACAAATCTTTTAAAAACTCGTTTGCAGCTGACCTTCGAAGTTTAATCGGGTTCCAAACAACCAATCAATTCAAGGCCCAAAAGTCAAGTTCAAAGGGGGCGATAACAGTAAGTATGATTATCCGCGATTTTTCCGTATGATCTTTTTGGTATATGATGAAAATACGTGTTTACCTTTCAAATATTTTATGCTTTTACAATCTAGCATTTCATTACTTTTGAAAACTAGAATAGAACCAATCTCATTTTGTATGACCCGTACAGAATCAAATTGAATTGGAAAAAATATAAAAATCAAATTTAATTAAGCTATTTGTCATAAAACCCAAAATAAAATCAAAACAAAAAAATAGACAAATTAAAAGATAGAATCATAAAAAAAAGCGAAATACTTCAACGGCCCCAGAGCAATTTCTCGGTGGAATTAGCCAGAGAGAGAGAGAAAAAAGAGGCAATAAATCCCTCGTGATTTTTCCCAAAAGCAAAAAAAATGAAGCAGAAAGGGTTTGTTTTAAAAAATGCAGGGGGTATTTTGATGTCGATCTCTTTCCCCTTTTAAACGAAATGATAAGAGTATTTTTCAATTCGTTTGCGTATCTTGTTTTATTTTTGATAAAGGAATAGCTAAGAATTTTGGATCATTTAAAGTCACGTTTATTAAGTATTAGTATCATAGAATATAGAGAAAGTTCTTTAAATTTATCAAGGGTAACTTTTATAATTTATTTTAATTTCCCAATTTTAACTGTTGCGATAGTATAATAAATGTATAAATGAATAAATATGCGGCCCCATTTCGAAAAAAAAAAAATTTAAAACTCATATGTTCGATAGTATTATGACATGATTTTTACGCAGCAACGTTTTTTTTCCCAATTCCACAGTAAAAATATCAATTTTTTAAACACGGGAAAAAATAAATTTTTCCCACATTCCTTTTTTTTAATTCCCGTTAGATTCTAAAAGAATAAATCGCTTTTTTCAATTAAACGCGATGATGATTTTACTTTATATTTTTTGGGAGACAATAGGGTTTTATGCTGAAAAAAAAATATTTGAAAAAAATGAATCTGTTCGTTTTGCTAGGAAGGAGTTGATCTTGAAAAAAAAAAAAATTAACCCTTTGTATCAGTTTTAAAGGTTATATTAACCTTAAACCCCACACCAACACACACCAAAACCCCCCCCCAAAAACCCCCACAACACAAACACAACACCACACACAAAAACCACAACACACACAACAATACCATACAAACACATACATACACATACACAAAACACACCACACCATTTTTTTTTTCTTTTCAACCAAAAGCTATACGAAGGTTTGTATTTTAGCTTTTGACTTTTTAATTTTATCGGCACCAAAACGAGTACAAAAAGCACCATTCCCGAGGTGACCCTTCCCTTTGCCTACGTGTTCACAGTCAAGAAAGAAAAATACACTTTTATGTAATAAATTATATATATTTAAAACGTTCTTATGAGGACAGTGTCAGAGGTAATACAGGCCCAATGGGGAAAAATCAAAGGAAAAAGACACACATACACAACACCACACACACCACACACACTTATTTATAATACAAAATACAAATATGTACAGGATAATATTTTGTGGGTGTGTCTTACCCTTTAATATTATATATATATATAATAATATATATATATATATATATTATTATATATATATAATAATATAAATTTTATATATCAAAAGAAGAGAGAGGAAAGAGAGAGAGAGAGAGAGAGAGAGAGAGAGAAGAGAGACAGAAGAGAGGAAAGGGGGGAGGGAGGGGGGGAGAGAGAGAGAGAGAGAGAGGAGAGAGAGGGGGAGAGAGAGAAGAGAGAGAGGAGAAAAGAGGAGAGAGAGAGAGAGAGAGAGAGAGATGAATGAGAATAATTCTTTAAATTTCAAGAGATATTTAACCGGGATCGAATTTGTTTTATAAAAATCGAAACCCGTTAAATACATCTCTTTTTTGTGAAGTATTAATTCTCATTTATACTTTTTTTTATTTTTCAACATGAATACATTTCATATAATTTTATATACAGGATATACATAATACATCATAATATAGATATATTATATAATATATAATTATATATATATAATATATTAATATTAATTTTATATTTTATTAAAAAATTGTGTGGTGTGGTAGAGAGAAGAAGATAGAGAGCCGTCTGTTAAATTAAAAAATTTATTCATAATAACCATTTTAAAAAATCGATGTAATGAGTATATTTAAATACAGCCTACCCTGTTTTTACACACCATACAATCAAATATTCCAAAAAAAGGTTTTTTAGCATAAGGATTAAAGGTTTTTTAAAAAAAAACAATTTGCATAGAACCCCGGGAGATTCAAAGCCATTTTCCCGGCCCGGAAGCGAGCAACTTTGAAACAGCCTTTCAATTTTTTAATTAAAAAAGCAATAAAGGGTTACTAGTTCCTGGCTGCTTATAAATCTAACAAGCAAGGTAAAACGTTGGGGTGAAAAATTTGGGATGTATTTTATATTTTCATTCAAAAACGTTTTAACCGAAGTAATAATAGATGAATTGATGACGGGTAGAGAAATATAAATAGCAGCGCGTGAGAGCCCCATCGTATGAAAAAGAGAAAAACTGGGAGAAAATCTTTAAAAACACACATTTTTCCGAATTTTAAAGTTGTGCGAGACGGTAGGAAAGAAAAAGGACGGGGCGATAAAAGAATAAGATGGAAAACAATTTTCCCGTATTTCATGTAAAAAAACTGCTAATGGTGTGAATTTCCCTTTTTAAATTTATAACAGCAATTCCCCTTGGTCAATGTGAAAAGTCCCTGGCTTTACCCGGTGAATACCTGAAAAAGAATTCACGAGTTTCAGCCCCACGGCCTTTTTTCCTCTCTTTCCCTTTTTTTTTTCCTTCCCTTTCCCCCTTTCCTTTTCTTTCTCGCTTTTTTTTTTTTTTTTTTTTAATCTAGCTTCTCTTCCCTTTTTGCTTTTCCCTTTTTTTTTCTTTCTCATTTTTCTCCCCTTTCATTTTTTTCTTTCCCTTTTCCCATCTCTCTTTCCTTCCTTTTTTTTTTTTGTTTTTCCCTTCCCCCCTTTTCCACTCTTCTTGCTGGATTCCGCCATTTTTAAACACGGCCATGAATGATTTTTAAAATAAACCTCAAACTAAATAATCCCTATGTGTATGTAAAATGGTTATTAAAAAATCATATATTCCTCATATCTAAACTATTGAAATCAAGCACGAGTCAAAGCTGTGTTTTTCGTGGTCGGCGTGGTTGTATGTGTGTAGTGGGTGTGGTTTGTGTGTAGGGGGTTGGGGGGGGGGGGGTTGTTTTAAAGGGTTTCCTAATCTTAATTCAAAGGAAAATCTTTAAGATGTCAATAAAAAAGCAAAATGCTAGAAAAAAAAACCTGTTAGGGTTTTTCGAAACACTACTTAAAAGGGATAGGGATTCCTTTGTTTTCGGGAAACTAACCTAATTAGATTAAACTCGATCAAAGCCCTGGGTTCGGGTTTTTTTTCCTTTGATTTTTCTGTCTCGCTTTCCCTAGTAACTGGAAAAAAGTAAGAGTCCATGAGAGGATAGGGTTTTACTTTTCCTTTTTTTACCCTTTTGCGGAACGAAAATTACTATACTGTCGACATATATTTAACGTGCATTTTAAAGTCAAACTGTTTTTAAATTTAAAGGAAATAA
>NC_051396.1:21081177-21086147 GCF_015228065.2 Penaeus monodon | reverse complement strand
ATATTATCTTTCTTTTCTTCTTTTCCTTTCTTTTAATATTTATCTTTCTTTTCTATTTACCCTTATCCTCCGTCTCTCTCATTCAATTGCCTGTCTCTTACTCTATTTCTTTTTGTGTTTCATTTTCTCCTTCTCTGTCCCTGTCTGTTATCTGCTATTTCTCTCCATTTGCCAAGACTACTACTGAACAAAAGTGAATATCAGAATTCTGTATTTAAAACAAAATCAATATTACCCTGAGAGATCAAAGTTTACAAAAACACTTACACGCCTATACTGACTTGAACCCTTTTGCAGTACGGCCCCCAATTTCCCTACGGATGTCAAATACTGTTTTCATTATCTCTCTTCTTCTTCTTCTTCTTCTTCTTCTTCTTCTTCTTCTACTTCTACTTCTACTTCTTCTACTTCTACTTCTACTTCTTCTACTTCTACTTCTTCTACTTCTACTTCTTCTACTTCTACTTCTTCTTCTTCTTCTACTTCTACTTCTACTACTTCTTCTTCTTCTTCTTCTTCTTAGCTGATAGTGTGCGACGCGCAAAGGAGGAAGGTCAAGTATCTAGCAGCTTCGTCACAAGAACCAGAAAATGCCGACTTGAAACCACTTGCAGTCGGATTGGGCCACACTCCCTGGGACCGTTGGGAAAATACGCAATTAAACTATGTTTGCGCCGCAGCTTTCGAGAGATTCAATTAATAGATACATAAAAAAAAAAAAAAAAAAGACCAAGCATACTACACTTACACAACTATTTACATTAACTACATCTAACTACCTACCTAATATTGCACTTGCAAATGCATTCCCCGCACGTACATACACACACCCACTCAAAACCCCAATACAAATATAGAAACCCCAAATAAACAAGCGGGAAAGAAGGCTCCCGGCAAAAAAAAAAAAAAAAAACATTCCGACCGAGAACAGCTGACTGCGGCGAGTCAATCTTGATGCTTCTTCCTATTTGACGCGGCCGTCCTTCGAGGCTCCGGCCCCTGTTTCGGAGGAGAAAGGAGAAATGGTGACGTAATAACAGGCATTAAAGGGCCCAAGTAGAGGCGAGATGGGGCGAGGAGAGAGGAGAGACGGGAGAGGGGAGAGAGGGTGGAGGAGAGAGACGAGAAAGAGAGGGAGGAGGAGAAAGAGGAGAAAGAGGAGAGAAGGAGAGAGAGGAGAGAAGGAGAAGAGAGGAGAGAAGGAGAAGAGAGGAGAGAATGAAGGAGGAAGGAAGAGAGAGGAGAGAGAGAGTGTGGGGAGAAAAAAAAAGGAGAGAGAGGAGAGGAGATAGAAGAAGGTGAGAGAAAAAAGAGGGGAGAGGAAGAGAGAGAAGGGAGAAAGGAGAATTTGGGGAGAAAAATGAAAGAGGGAAGAGGGGAGAGCGGAGAAAGAGAGTATAGAGGAAAGGGAGAAGTATTTTTTGGGGGAAAAGGGAAAAAAAAAAAAAACTCCCCTCACCTCAACCAAAAACAAAAATCCCCAAACCCCAAAACCCCCACCTCCTTCCCATTCCCTCCACAACCGCCAACCTCTTCCACTTTCTACTCCAACCTCCACAAGCCCCTCCTCCCCTCGCCTCCCTTCCACCGCCACTTACTCCACCCCGCCAACCTCTTCCACTTTCTGCCCCATTCCCGAGGGTTCGACGACCGATATTTTAACCCCGAAAACATGCCCCAAAAATGCGGGCCCAGGGAAAACCCCCATAAAAAAGGCTAAAAGCGTACAATTTACAAAGGCGTACAATTCACACCCGGGGTTTTCAAATTCCCCACGGGTACAATTCCACGGCGTTTCAATTTACACGGCCCTACAATTTCCCCCGGCGTACAATTCACACGGCCGATGAAGGACATTCTTGGCAAGGCCATCGTTGCAAAATCAAGAATGATTTAGAGATTATGCAAAAAAGGGATAGGGCGAGGGAGAGGAAAGTGGGAGAGGGAGAGGGAGAAGGGGAGGGGGAAAGGAGAAGAGATGGAAGGGAAAGAAAAAGGGGGAGGGAAGGGGGAGGAAAAAAGAAAGGGAGAGGGGGAGAAGAAGAAGGGAGGGGGGAGAGGGGGAAAAGAAAGGGGGAGGGAGGGGAGAGGGAGAGGGAGAGGGGGGGGCCAGGGGGGGGGAGGGGGAGAAGAGAGGGGAGGAGGGAGAAAAGAAGGAGGTGGAGAATGGTTATATCGATGATGATATTTATGATGACGATGAGGAGAAGGATAAAGAGGAGAAAGACTTTATTGAGACAAAAACTTACTTCTCAAAAGAATGAGGGAAGGGAAAGGGGGGGAGGGGAGGAGGAGGGGAGGGAGGGAGGAGGAGGAGGAGGGGAGGGGGGGAGGAGGAGGAAGAGGAAGAGGAAGGAAGAGGAGGAGGAGGAGGAGGAGGAGGAGGAAAAGGAGAAGGAAGACGGAGGAGGAGAAGGAAGGGAGGAGGAGGAGGAGAAGGAGGAGGAGGAGGGGAGGAGGAGGAGGAGGAGGAGGCGGAGGAAGAGGAGGAGAAGGAGGAGGAGAAGGAGGAGAGTATGAGGGAAGAGAAAAGGAGGAGGAGGAGGAGAGGAGGAGGAGGAGAGGAGGAGGAGGAGAGGAGAAGGAAAGAGGAAGGGGGGAAGAGGAGGGAGAAGGAAGAGGAGGAGGAGGAGGAGGAGGAGGAGGAGGAGGAGGAGGAGGAGGAGGAGGAGGAGGAGGAGGAGCATGAGGAGAAGGAAGAAGAGGAAGAGGAAAAGGAAGAGAAAAAAGGAATAGGAGAAGGGGAAAGAGGAGAAAAGGAGAAACAGTCAGAGAAATTTTTCAAAAAATGAGAAGACGTAAAAAAATCAAAAGAAGCAGAGGAAGGGGGAAAAGAAAGGACGAAAAGATAAAACAACACCGATAAACACAAGCCATCGCCGACACACAAACACCACGAAACTGCTGTGTCATTGCGGTTTGTAGGCCTATGCGCACACATGGACTGAATACAGTTCCTTCGAGGCAGCGAAATTCGATCAATGTTTATCACTGATCTATCTAGGCCTACTTGTGGGGGATGTCTGTTATTTTCAGTCTACCTGCCAATGCGCTTGCCTGTCTGTAGCGCTGTCTGTCTATCATGTGTATGTGTCTGTCTATAAGGTCGCCTATCTATCGCATTTGTCTGTCTTATTCATTCATTCTCTCTCTCTCTCTCTCTCTCTCTCTCTTCTCTCTCTCTCTCTCTCTCTCTCTCTCTCTCTCTCTCTCTCTCTCTCTCTCTCTCTCTCTCTCTCTCTCTCTCTCTCTCCCTCCCTCCCCTGGTGCGCAATAAGCCAGCCAAATACTGACGCATGTGTACTATTCTTGACCCTGAGTTCAGAAGGATGAAAGTATTATCCCCCCTATAAAAAAGTAGAGCAATAAGAACCAATAATAACAAAAACCATGATAATTGCGCGGGCAGCCCGGCTGGCGTCACAGGCGTCTGAGCGGTTCTCCTCGGTGAACCCGGCGCCGACAGCTGCTGTGCTGCTGCTGTGTAAACCCGTCCCCCCCCCCCCCCTCGCATGTGCCGTCTTCTCCGCTTGCTCATTGCACAGACACTACCAAGTTCATTTGGTTCGTTACTTGACACTCTCAAGTCGCTTGTTTACTCTCCCGAGAAGCATTTTCGCTCTTTTTTTTTTCTTTTTTTGTAACCCCGATAAACCTTCGTAAATAATGGCGGAGTAGACATCGCCGCCAGCCACGAGTGCACAACAACAGCCTCGCCCTGGTTGGCATACGTAGAAACGCGCTTGGCAAATCTGTCAAGTCCTTATGACACAAGCCATCGGTGGCCGTGCCTGGCAGAGCGGCGGCGAGCACGTGGGCTAAACACACCCTCAGCGCCAGCCAATCAGCGACGAGAGCGCACGTGACGTCAGTGTGGCATGCAGCACCTCGGCCAATCACGGCGCCCGGACATCGTATGACTTCACGTGGACTCCTTCGTGCGCTACCGGTTGGAGCAGCGCCTCCGCCTTCTGTCTCTCGAGGCGGCGGAGGCGCCCTTTTCCGGAACGGTCGCCCCGCCCAGGCCTTGGGACCTAGGGAATTCACACAGGTACACGCACAAACATACGGTGCACACACTTACACTCATGCAAATATACGCACGCACTAATGACTGTGTGATACATGTGGCAACACGAACGTTGGCACAACATACAAACGCGCGAGCGAACACACACATACACAGACACACAGACACACACAGATACACACACACACACACACACACACACACACACACACACACACACACATATATATATATATATTCATACAGAGAGAGGAAAGAAACAGAGAGAAAAAAAAAGAAAGAGAGAGGGACGGAGGGAGGGAGGGAGGGTGAGGGATGGGAGGAGGAAGGGAGGGGGAGGGAGGGAGGAGGGGAGGAAGGGAGGGGGAGGGAGGGAGGAAGGAGGGGGTGGGGAGGGGGAGGGGGATGGAGGGGGAGGGGAAGAGGGGAGGAGAGGGGAGGGAGAGAGAGAAGATAGAGAGAGAGAGAGAGAGAGAGAGAGAGAGAGCGAGAGAGAGGAGAGAGAGAGAGAGACAGAGATAGAGGAGATAGATAGAGAGAGACGAGAGAGAGTGGGGGGGGAAGAAAGGTGAGGGGGAAGAGAAAGGGAAAGATAGAGCGAGAGAGAGAGAGAGAGAGGAAAGAGAGAGGAGATGAGATGAGAGACGAGAGAGAGGAGAGGGAGAGAGAGAGAGAAGAGAAAGAGAAAGAGAAAGAGGACAGAGGGAAAGAGAAGAGAGGAGGGCGAGGGGGAGGGAGAGGGGGAGAGACAAGAGAAAGAGAAAGAGAAAGAGAAAGAGGAGAGAGAGAGAGGGGGGGGGGGGGGACCGAAGATTGAGAGGAAGAGAAAGGGAGATAGATAGATAGATAGATAGAAGATAGGAGAGAGATAGAGAGAGAGAGAGAGAGGAGAGAGAGGAGCGAGAGGCGCGGAGAGAGAGGGAGAGAGAGAGAGAGAAGA